>NW_028322102.1:2762500-2860000 GCF_057628025.1 Oncorhynchus mykiss
AATTTAGCTGTGGCTTGTGATGTACAGGGGGTGTGTTTTGGGAGGCGGTGCCGACCACAACCTATCACCTTCTTCCATGACCAATTTGGACAGGGGGTGTGTTTTTGGGAGGTGGTGCCGACCACAACCTATCACCTTCTTCCATGACCAATTTGGACAGGGGGTGTGTTTTTGGGAGGCGGTGCCGACCTCAACCTATCACCTTCTTCCATGACCAATTTGGCAAATCAAACATTGCCCTCGTGGGACAGACATTAACCTTGGTGAGGTCAGGGACTTGACTCCTGACTGACTCACTTAACTCTCTGGTTAAAGACCATCAACACCACTATGGAGTTAGCATTCTCCCTACTGTTCAATCCACGTGGATTTAGTTGTCCTGCTGATGTGTCCTGTGTTCATTCTATGAAATATGTGATCTTTAAACAAAACTAAAAACTGGAATTGAACTGAAGCGTTAATCTAGTGAACAACAAGCTCTTTAGAATTGGTCAAATGTTAAACTGGTGTTTTTTCATAGGTAAAGTTTAGCCCTATTTCTCAGCTAGGAAGTTTTGATAATATCATGAAGAGCCCACCTGTAAAGAGGTGTAACTTACACAGCCCTAAAAAGCCTTTCCAGTGGGCCGGTCATTTAAATGTGTAGTGTCACTTGATCATCTCATCTAGATTAATGAATCAGACTCCAGCCATGTGATTGCCCGTTCTCTTTCAACTGCAGTGTATTATCTCTCCCTTCTATTGCAGCATACCAACTCCGTCTAGCCTGCACTCTTTTCACTAGACTCTTCCTGGGACTCCCTGCGTTGTTTCCATAGCAACAGTGCTGCTAATCAGAGAGAAAAGATCAGGAACAAGTGAACACTTACAAGTTCATTTAAAAGTATGGGGTTTAGTTGATGTGAACCCAGGGCATCCAGAGGTCTAGCAGAGGTCAGGTCTTTCTATTGTGCCGCTGTGTTTGAAAGAGAAGTGCAACTCGGCATTCCTGCCCGCTGAATACACACTGAGTGGAGGATCACATACTGATGCCAGGCTGGTATATCATTATCACAGAATGTACCCTACCACCCTTGGTGGCCAGGGTTGGATGAGGACAGGTTGTACCCCACCACCCTTGGTGGCCAGGGTTGGATGAGGACAGGTTGTACCCCACCACCCTTTGTGGCCAGGGTTGGATGAGGACAGGTTGTACCCCACCACCCTTTGTGGACAGGGTTGGATGAGGACAGGTTGTACCCCACCACCCTTGGCGGCCAGGGTTGGATGAGGACAGGTTGTACCCCACCACCCTTTGTGGACAGGGTTGGATGAGGACAGGTTGTACCCCACCACCCTTGGCGGCCAGGGTTGGATGAGGACAGGTTGTACCCCACCACCCTTTGTGGACAGGGTTGGATGAGGACAGGTTGTACCCCACCACCCATCCAGGATTGGATGAGGACAGGTTGTACCCCATCACCCTTGGTGGCCAGGGTTGGATGAGGACAGGTTGTACCCCACCACCCATCCAGGATTGGATGAGGACAGGTTGTACCCCACCACCCTTGGTGACCAGGATTGGATGAGGACAGGTTGTACCCCACCACCCTTGGTGACCAGGGTTGGATGAGGACAGGTTGTACCCACCACCCTTTGTGGCCAGGGTTGGATGAGGACAGGTTGTACCCCACCACCCTTGGTGGCCAGGGTTGGATGAGGACAGGTTGTACCCCACCACCCATCCAGGATTGGATGAGGACAGGTTGTACCCCACCACCCTTTGTGACCAGGATTGGATGAGGACAGGTTGTACCCCACCACCCTTGGTGACCAGGGTTGGATGAGGACAGGTTGTACCCACCACCCTTTGTGGCCAGGGTTGGATGAGGACAGGTTGTACCCCACCACCCTTTGTGGTCAGGGTTGGATGAGGACAGGTTGTACCCCACCACCCTTTGTGGTCAGGGTTGGATGAGGACAGGTTGTACCCCACCACCCTTGGTGGCCAGGGTTGGATGAGGACAGGTTGTACCCCACCACCCATCCAGGATTGGATGAGGACAGGTTGTACCCCACCACCCTTGGTGACCAGGATTGGATGAGGACAGGTTGTACCCCACCACCCTTGGTGACCAGGGTTGGATGAGGACAGGTTGTACCCCACCACCCTTGGTGGCCAGGGTTGGATGAGGACAGGTTGTACCCCACCACCCTTGGTGACCAGGGTTGGATGAGGACAGGTTGTACCCCACCACCCTTTGTGGCCAGGGTTGGATGAGGACAGGTTGTACCCCACCACCCTTTGTGGTCAGGGTTGGATGAGGACAGGTTGTACCCCACCACCCTTGGTGGCCAGGGTTGGATGAGGACAGGTTGTACCCCACCACCCATCCAGGATTGGATGAGGACAGGTTATACCCCACCACCCTTGGTGACCAGGATTGGATGAGGACAGGTTGTACCCACCACCCTTGGTGGCCAGGGTTGGATGAGGACAGGTTGTACCCCACCACCCATCCAGGATTGGATGAGGACAGGTTGTACCCCACCACCCTTGGTGACCAGGATTGGATGAGGACAGGTTGTACCCACCACCCTTGGTGACCAGGGTTGGATGAGGACAGGTTGTACCCCACCACCCTTGGTGGCCAGGGTTGGATGAGGACAGGTTGTACCCCACCACCCTTGGTGGCCAGGGTTGGATGAGGACAGGTTGTACCCCACCACCCATCCAGGATTGGATGAGGACAGGTTGTACCCCACCACCCATCCAGGGTTGGATGAGGACAGGTTGTACCCCACCACCCATCCAGGATTGGATGAGGACAGGTTGTACCCCACCACCCTTTGTGGCCAGGTTTGGATGAGGACAGGTTGTACCCCACCACCCATCCAGGGTTGGATGAGGACAGGTTGTGCCCCATCACCCTTGGTGGCCAGGGTTTGATGAGGACAGGTTGTACCCCACCACCCATCCAGGATTGGATGAGGACAGGTTGTACCCCATCACCCTTGGTGGCCAGGGTTGGATGAGGACAGGTTGTACCCCACCACCCATCCATGGTTGGATGAGGACAGGTTGTACCCTACCACCCTTTGTGGTCAGGGTTGGATGAGGACAGGTTGTACCCCACCACCCTTTGTGGTCAGGGTTGGATGAGGACAGGTTGTACCCCACCACCCTTTGTGGTCAGGGTTGGATGAGCACAGGTTGTACCCCACCACCCATCCAGGGTTGGATGAGGACAGGTTGTACCCCACCACCCTTTGTGGTCAGGGTTGGATGAGGACAGGTTGTACCCCACCACCCTTTGTGGCCAGGGTTGGATGAGGACAGGTTGTACCCCACCACCCTTTGTGGCCAGGGTTGGATGAGGACAGTTTTTAACCCACCACCCTTTGTGGCAAGGTCTGTTTTGTGATTTCACCCCCTGATGACCAGGGTCACATTCGTGATTTCACCCCCTGATGACCAGGGTCTGATTCGTGATTTCACCCCCTGATGACCAGGGTCTGATTCGTGATTTCACCCCCTGATGACCTGGGTCTGATTCGTGATTTCACCCCCTGATGACCAGGGTCTGATTCGTGATTTCACCCCCTGATGACCAGGGTCTGATTCGTGATTTCACCCCCTGATGACCAGGGTCAGATTTGTGATTTCACCCCCTGATGACCAGGGTCTGATTCGTGATTTCACCCCCTGATGACCAGGGTCTGATTTGTGATTTCACCCCCTGATGACCAGGGTCTGATTCGTGATTTCACCCCCTGATGACCAGGGTCTGATTCGTGATTTCACCCCCTGATGACCTGGGTCTGATTCGTGATTTCACCCCCTGATGACCAGGGTCTGATTCGTGATTTCACCCCCTGATGACCAGGGTCTGATTCGTGATTTCACCCCCTGATGACCAGGGTCTGATTTGTGATTTCACCCCCTGATGACCAGGATCTGATTCGTGATTTCACCCCTTGATGACCAGGGTCTGATTCATGATTTCACTCCCTGATGACCAGGGTCAAATTCATGATTTCACCCCCGGATGACCAGGGTCTGATTCATGATTTCACCCCCTGATGACCAGGGTCTGATTCATGATTTCACTCCCTGATGACCAGGGTCAAATTCATGATTTCACCCCCGGATGACCAGGGTCTGATTCATGATTTCACCCCCTGATGACCAGGGTCTGATTTATGACCACTGTGACATCAGCTATCAGAAGCTCTGTGACCCATTGCCGTTGTGAGACTTCTGCTTAAGGTTTTATGTTACTCTAGAACCTGGTTGATCTATTGTTATCGTTAACTTGTGGGCTGTGTTCACTAGGAACGAAACGGAATAAAACCGTCTGATGCCGAGTGAAACGGGCAACTTTGTAGACTGTAGCAGACGTTCCAGTGCATTTTCTTCTGTTTGGTGCCTAATGAACTAGGAATGTGACAAATGTAAAACAATTCTTAATATTATTATTATTTTTAATGGTTTTAAATGTTTTTAAAAATGACTTCACAATCCAAATATGGTTCCTTGTATGAACTGCACTGCCCCCTAGCAGTTAGTCTACTCCTGTCCTGCCAACCTACCTACCGGTCCTCACTAGTTACCACAGCCACAAAGTCAGAAAACCTATTTCTACAATTAATGATTTTAAACCTAATCTTAACCACACTGATAAAATAACACTTAAAATAACACCAAAAATATACTTTTTGTTTTCGTGATTTGTTTTTTTTACAATAAAGCCAGTTTTGACTTCTTGGCTGTGGTAACTAGTGGAACCCCTACTGCTGTCCCCACCCACTCAATGGTACTTACTGCTGTCCTCATGGTTTTTCCACATGGCATGTTGTAGTCTGGTTCTAGATATGCCGTTATCCTGTCTAGGCACGGGGTTCCGCTAGCGCCAACAGCCAATGAAATTGCAGGGCACCAAATTCAATCAACAGAACTCTCATAATTCAAATTTCTCAAACATACAAGGATTAGACACCATTTTAAAGATAAAATTCTCGTTAATCCAACGACAGTGTCCGATTTCAAAAAAGCTTTTCGGCAAAAGCAGAACATGTTAGGTCAGCAACTAGTCACAGAAAGCATACAGCGATTTTCCAACCAAAGAGAGGAGTCACAAAAAGCAGAAATGGAGATAAAATGAATCACTAACCTTTGATATTCTTCATCAGATGACACTCCCGGGACAACATGTTACACAATGCATGTCTGTTTTGTTCGATCAAGTTCATATTTATATCCAAAAACCTCAGTTTACATTTGGCTTTGCCTCCAAAAACATCCAGTGAATTTGCACAGAGCCACGTCAATTTACAGAAATACTCATAATAAACATTGATAAACGATACAAGTGTTATTCACAGAATTAAAGAGATACTTCTCCTTAATGCAACCGCTTTGTCAGATTTAAAAAAAACTTTACGGAAAAAGCAAACTGTGCAATAATCTGAGTACGGCGCTCAGAGACCAACACAACCCAAAAAGATATCTGCCATGTTAGAGTCAACAGAAGTCAGAAATAGCATTATAAATATTCACTTACCTTTGATGATCTTCATCCGAATGCACTCCCAGGAATCCCAGGTCAAATCATTCTTTAGAATGTTTTCATCATAAATCTTCAATAATGTTCCAACTGGAGAATTCCTTTGTCTGTAGAAAAGCAATGGAACGCGAGGTAACTTTCACATGACCGTGCGTCACGAGCTCGTGGCTCTCTGCCAGACACCTGACTCATTCCCCTCTCATTCTGCCCCACTTCACAGTAGAAGCCTCAAACAAGGTTCTAAAGACTGTTGACATCTAGTGGAAGCAAAATCACCCAAGATACACTGTGTATTCGATAGGCCAAGAGTTGAAAAACGACAAACCTCAGTTTTCCCACTTCCTGGTTGGATTTTTCTCAGGTTTTCGCCTACCATATGAGTTCTGTTATACTCACAGACATCATTCAGACAGTTTTAGAAACTTCAGAGTGTTTTCTATCCAAATCTACTAATAATATGCATATATTAGCAACTGGGACTGAGTAGCAGGCAGTTTACTCTGGGCACGCTCTTCATCCAAACGTGAAAATGCTGCCCCCTATCCCAAACAGGTTATGGTATTGAAGCAGACATCCTCCACCATTTGACAATTGCTGCATATCAACTCCAATCGTTTCTGTAATCAGCACTGTGATTATCTCCCTCCGTCCCTCATTGCACTGTTGGGTCGTCCCTCATTGCACTGTTGGGTCGGGTCTCACGGTGCCTCCCTTTCGGCAGTGGGTCGGGTCTCACGGTGCCTCCCTTTCGGCAGTGGGTCGGGTCTCACGGTGCCTCCTTTTCGGCAGTGGGTTGGGTCTCACTGTGCCTCCCTTTCGGCAGTGGGTTGGGTCTCACGGTACCTCCCTTTCGGCATTGGACCTGTACTGCCAGTCTAGCTCAATTCCAACTCGCCAAAGTTTGCGTTTCATCACCTTCTCATTTAACTTTCCAAAGTTTGGCCATACAGGACTTCCCTGCTGGCTGTTCCCAGTCTCACTCTCTGACCTATCAGAACCAACAGAACAGATAAGATGTTCTTTCAGAGGCCAAATAAATATCCCGTGGAGTACCGCAGGGATCCATTTTAGGGCCACTCTAATTTCTTATATACGTTAATGATATACCAGATGCAGTGAAGTGCAAACTGTTGCTTTATGCTGAGGATTCAGCCGCATACTGATATCAGGGAAGGATACAGTTCACATAGAGGAGACCCCGAGTAAGGAATTGTAGTTTTGTTTTTAGACTTTGTTGTCAGTCAACCAAATTTTTCACTATATATTTACGAAAAAACGTATCTATTTTCTTTGGAACAGAATGCAGATTGCTTAAAAGTTGACAAAATAAAAGTGAACTGTGCAGGCAAGGAGATTGAATCTAAAACAAGTGTATCTTATCTTGGTATGTCCCTTAGATCCCTTCCTTTCTGGAGACATGATTGCTCCTAAAAAAAATATATTTCTAAAATGACAGAACAAATTGAAAAGTTTTTGTTATCGTAACACTAGATATTTTAACATCCAAAGTTAATCTTACCGAGGTGATCCCTGCACAGGAACACCTCAGCGGAAATTTCAGAGCGCCACCTATAGTACTATAGTATAGTACTCGATAAATCTCAAACTTTCATTAAAACACACATGCAAGGTACTGAATTAAAGCTACACTCGTTGTGAATCTAGCCACCAAGTCAGATTTGTAAAATGCTTTTCGGCGAAAGCATGAGAAGCTATTATCTGATAGCATGCACCCCCCCAAAATACCAGAACGTCACCTAAACAACAGATTTTACGGTAGCCGGCGCTACACAAAACGCAGAAATAAAATATAAAACATTCATTACCTTTGACGAGCTTCTTTGTTGGCACTCCTATATGTCCCATAAACATCACAATTGGGTCTTTTTCCCGATTAAATCCGTCATTGTATACCCAAAATGTCATTTGCTGAAGGCCAGTCATTTCCTGGAAAATGCCCCTTTACAAGACGCAACGTCACTTTTTAAAATTACAAAAGTTGCCTATAAACCTTTACAAATCACTTGAAACTACTTTTCTAAACCAACTTTAGGTATTAATAAACGTTAATAATCTATAAAATTGATCACAGGGCGATCTGTATTCGATAGCAGCAAGTCTGGAAATCATCGGCCATGTTTTCATTTTCACAACATCCTGTGGTGCGCCTCAAGACAGGAAGGGCCTATTCGTGACTTAACCAAGGATAAATTAGGCAGAAATTGACAGCAATGGCGACATCGTGTGGAATCTGTAGGCGTTTACAGGGGATTCGCATATTTTCTGTCGCCTTAAACAATTCATTGAATGGCGGATTAATATTATTTTTGTGTTTTTGGTAAACCGTTTTACCAGGGATTTTTACTCCTAAACACGTTCTGTATAGCCACAGACCCAATTTAACCAGTTTTAGAGACTTCAGAGTGTTTTCTATACACACATACTTATCATATGCATATACTATATTCCTGGCATGAGTAGCAGGACTTTGAAATGTTGCGCGATTTTTAACAAAAAGCTGCGAAAATTCGCAGCATCCTAAAGAGGTTTTAAGAAACTGCTTGTCTCAACCATGATTCGATGTCATTTTGATTATGCCTACTCTGCTTGGTATAGTGGGCTGTCAAAACAACTGAACAAGAGAATCCAGGTCATGAGCATACACCTGATAACATTATTCACAATGTCTCTCTCTCTGTGTCTCTGTCTGTGTGTGTGTCTCTCTCTGTCTCTGTCTGTGTGTGTCTCGGTCTCTCTGTCTCTATCTGTGTGTGTCTTGGTCTCTCTCTCTCTCTGTGCAGACTGTAGAAGACATTAAGATGATTTCCAAACTGAGCCACAGCCTGAGGAGCGCTGCCCCGGCCCTGACCAGAGCTGTCCACTCTGGGACGCGTCCCGCCTCTACCGCTGCCTCCAAACTGAAGATGGACCAACCGCTCACCGCTGAGGAGGTGTATGCCAGAGAGGAGAAGTATGGAGCACACAACTACCACCCACTTCCTGTGGCGCTGGAGAAAGGAAAGGGTGAGTGAGCCCACAGAGATCCTGCTTTGTCGGTGGACTCTGCGTCGGGACGTTGCCGGTAGACTCTGCGTCGGGACGTTGTCGGTAGACTCTGCGTCGGGACGTTGTCGGTAGACTCTGCGTCGGGACGTTGCCGGTGGACTCTGCGTTCTGCGTCGGGATGTTGTCGGTAGACTCTGCGGCGGGACGTTGCCTGTGGACTCTGCGTCGGGACGTTGTCGGTGGACTCTGCGTCGGGACGTTGTCGGTGGACTCTGCGTCGGGACGTTGCCGGTGGACTCTGCGTCGGGACGTTGCCGGTAGACTCTGCGTCGGGACGTTGCCGGTGGACTCTGCGTCGGGACGCTGTCGGTGGACTCTGCATCGGGACGTTGCCGGTGGACTCTGCGTTCTGCGTCGGGACGTTGCCTGTAGACTCTGCGTCGGGACGTTGCCGGTGGACTCTGCGTCGGGACGTTGCCGGTGGACTCTGCGTCGGGACGTTGCCGGTAGACTCTGCGTCGGGACGTTGTCGGTGGACTCTGCGTCGGGACGTTGTCGGTGGACTCTGCGTCGGGACGTTGCCGGTGGACTCTGCGTCGGGACGTTGCCGGTAGACTCTGCGTCGGGACGTTGCCGGTGGACTCTGCGTCGGGACGTTGCCGGTGGACTCTGCGTCGGGACGTTGCCTGTAGACTCTGCGTCGGGACGTTGCCGGTGGACTCTGCGTCGGGACGTTGCCGGTGGACTCTGCATCGGAACGTTGCCGGTGGACTCTGCGTTCTGCGTCGGGACGTTGCCGGTGGACTCTGCGTCGGGACGTTGCCGGTGGACTCTGCGTCGGGACGTTGCCGGTGGACTCTGCGTCGGGACGTTGCCGGTACACTCTGCGTCGGGACGTTGCCGGTGGACTCTGCGTCGGGACGTTGCCGGTGGACTCTGCGTCGGGACGTTGCCGGTACACTCTGCGTCGGGACGTTGCTGGTAGACTCCTGACAGACTAACTAGTGTCCTGTCTACTGTATATCAAGCTGCCTCTGGCTCCTGCCCTATTGGCCGTTCTGGTTTGGGACAAGGCTTGCTTCCAGTACCTGTTCCCAACCCCCCCCCCCCCCTCTGCTCTGTCTCGTCTCCTCCCCAGGTCTGTATGTGTGGGACGTGGAGGGCAACAGATACTATGACTTCCTGAGCGCCTACAGTGCAGTGAACCAGGGCCACTGTCACCCTAAGATCATCGCTGCTCTGAACGCCCAGGCCTCCAGGCTCACCCTGACCTCCAGAGCCTTCTACAACGACATCCTGGGGGCCTACGAGCAGTACATCACCACCCTGTTTGGATACGACAAAGTACTGCCCATGAACACAGGTTAGGAGGCCTGATATGTATTGCCCATGAACAGGCCTACTGCCCATGAACACAGGTTAGGAGGCCTGATATGTACTGCCCATGAACAGGCCTACTGCCCATGAACACAGGTTAGGAGGCCTGATAAGTACTGCCCATGAACACAGGTTAGGAGGTCTGATATGTACTGCCCATGAACACAGGTTAGGAGGCCTGATATGACCTGCCCATGAACAGGCCTACTGCCCATGAACACAGGTTAGGAGGCCTGATATGACCTGCCCATGAACAGGCCTACTGCCCATGAACACAGGTTAGGAGGCCTGATATGACCTGCCCATGAACACAGGTTAGGAGGCCTGATATGTACTGCCCATGAACACAGGTTAGGAGGCCTGATACAGTATGTACTGCCCATGAACAGGCCTACTGCCCATGGACACAGGTTAGGAGGCCTGATATGCCCGTGAACACAGGTTAGAAGGCCTGATATGACCTGCCCATGAACACAGGTTAGGAGGCCTGATATGCCCGTGAACACAGGTTAGAAGGCCTGATATGACCTGCCCATGAACACAGGTTAGGAGACCTGATATATACTGCCCGTGAACACAGGTTAGGAGGCCTGATATGCCCGTGAACACAGGTTAGGAGGCCTGATATGACCTGCCCATGAACACAGGTTAGGAGGCCTGATATGACCTGCCCTTGAACACAGGTTAGGAGGCCTGATATGACCTGCCCGTGGACACAGGTTAGGAGGCCTGATATGCCCGTGAACACAGGTTAGGAGGCCTAATATTTGCTGCCCATGAACACAGGTTAGGAGGCCTGATATGACCTGCCCATGGACACAGGTTAGGAGGCCTGATATGCCCGTGAACACAGGTTAGAAGGCCTGATATGACCTGCCCATGAACACAGGTTAGGAGACCTGATATATACTGTCCGTGAACACAGGTTAGGAGGCCTGATATGACCTGCCCATGAACACAGGTTAGGAGGCCTGATATGTACTGCCCATCAACACAGGTTAGGAGGCCTGATATGACATGCCCATGAACACAGGTTAGGAGGCCTGATATGACCTGCCCATGAACACAGGTTAGGAGACCTGATATGACCTGCCCATGAACACAGGTTAGGAGGCCTGATATGACCTGCCCGTGAACACAGGTTAGGAGGCCTGATATGACCTGCCCATGAACACAGGTTAGGAGGCCTGATATGACCTGCCCATGAACACAGGTTAGGAGGCCTGATATGACCTGCCCATGAACACAGGTTAGGAGGCCTGATATGACCTGCCCATGAACACAGGTTAGGAGGCCTGATATGACCTGCCCATGAACACAGGTTAGGAGGCCTGATAGGTTAGGAGGCCTGATATGACCTGCCCATGAACACAGGTTAGGAGGCCTGATGGAGCTAGCTGTCTGACATGTCTATCTGCTGGTGGAGGTCCGTGGTACACAACATGTCAATTCTAAAGTATAGCGACATTAATGTTCTTTCCCTCTTTGTGGACCAGGTGTGGAGGGAGGAGAGACGGCCTGTAAGCTGGCCCGTAAGTGGGCCTACACTGTGAAGGGCGTTCCCAAGAATCAGGCCAAAATCATCTTTGCAAGTAAGTCGATACACAGCACCTTTTTTTTGGGGTGGGGGGGGGGGTTTCCCATCATGTCCTGAGATACGGGGCGTTTGTCCCTCCCTGTCTATTCTAGCTGTGCATTCCTGAAATACACCTTTTTATAGTGCAGTACAATCATTGTTACGGTGGTGCCGTAGTGCTTGAACCCCGGCATGGCTGCTTGCAGCTGTATTTGTTACAATGTTATTTTGAATGCCATATTCCTGTAATCGGGTTGCAGTTAATTTAGTTCCCTCACGTGGCAGAATGCATTGGAACTCTGTGCGATGAACACCATAGAAGAAGGATACTACTGTACTGTGGCTAACCTCTCCTCTGTAGATGGTAACTTCTGGGGGAGAACCATGGCAGCCATCTCGAGCTCGACAGATCCTAGCAGTTACGAGGGCTTCGGTCCCTTCATGCCCGGCTTTGGGCTCATCCCCTACAACGACATCGCTGCTCTGGAGGTACGCGCTGACATGACCACATCCTCTATAATACTGAACCTTAATGTTACCTCTCTACAGGCCAGTTTCCTGAACCTCTATAATACTAAACCTTAATGTTACCTCTCTACAGGCCAGTTTCCTGAACCTCTATAATACTGAACCTTAATGTTACCTCTCTACAGGCCAGTTTCCTGTTCCTCTATAATACTGAACCTTAATGTTACCTCTCTACAGGCCAGTTTCCTGAACCTTAATGTTACCTCTCTACAGGCCAGTTTCCTGAACCTTGATGTTACCTCTCTACAGGCCAGTTTCCTGAACCTTGATGTTACCTCTCTACAGGCCAGTTTCCTGAACCTTAATGTTACCTCTCTACAGGCCAGTTTCCTGAACCTTGATGTTACCTCTCTACAGGCCAGTTTCCTGAACCTTGATGTTACCTCTCTACAGGCCAGTTTCCTGTTCCTCTATAATACTGAACCTTAATGTTACCTCTCTACAGGCCAGTTTCCTGAACCTTAATGTTACCTCTCTACAGGCCAGTTTCCTGAACCTTGATGTTACCTCTCTACAGGCCAGTTTCCTGAACCTTGATGTTACCTCTCTACAGGCCAGTTTCCTGAACCTCTATAATACTGAACCTTAATGTTACCTCTCTACAGGCCAGTTTCCTGTTCCTCTATAATACTGAACCTTAATGTTACCTCTCTACAGGCCAGTTTCCTGAACCTTAATGTTACCTCTCTACAGGCCAGTTTCCTGAACCTTGATGTTACCTCTCTACAGGCCAGTTTCCTGGAGCCAGATCAGGCCTAGTCCTGTTTGAGCAATCTTAGTCCAGACGAAGTCTGGGGAAATGGGCCTTTCCTCCATATTGCGTCAGTATACACAGCAAAGGGAGTGTCTCCACCACTGTAAAAACCATTGATGAGATATGATCTGTTATCACTGACTGTGTGCTGATGGTTGTGCCCAGAAAGCTCTCCAGGACCCTAACGTAGCAGCCTTCATGGTGGAGCCCATCCAGGGAGAGGCTGGGGTGGTGGTCCCTGACCCCGGATACCTCACCACTGTCAGACAACTCTGCACTCGGAACAACGTGAGTACGAGACGTTTCGGCGTCGGCACAAAAAAAAGGCCTTGAGAATCATCGGTTGATCTGTTTTGTGTCTTTTGGAAACGGACACTTTTTCCCCCAACACTTTTGGTCCATTTGTCAATGTTTTATTGTTGTAAAATAAATAAATAAATACTGATATAGCTTTTTCCTTGTTACTGTGCTTCCCTGTGCTTGGGTCTAGAGACCAGGTTATAATAAAACACTTTTGTGGCAACTGTTGATTTAAAAAAAAGGCCTTTTTATAAATTAAATGTGATTTGAATATCTCCTTCTGCATGGGGTTTAGGTGCTGTTCATAGCCGATGAGCTGGCTGTAATGTAGAGGCCCGATCAGACATAGACTCTACTGATACCTCTCTGTTCCCATGTTTAGGTGCTGTTCATAGCCGATGAGCTGGCTGTAATGTAGAGGCCCAGTCAGACATAGACTCTACTGATATCTCTCTGTTCCCATGTTTAGGTGCTGTTCATAGCCGACGAGGTGCAGACTGGACTGGCCCGTACGGGCAGACGACTGGCCGTGGACCATGAGGAAGTACGTCCTGACATCGTGATCCTGGGAAAGGCTCTGTCAGGAGGCGTCTACCCTGTGAGTAAACACAACACTGTTACACTACGTTCCCCGCCATGTTGTTGTGCTCCTCATTTTTGATTTACGGAATGAAAATGCTGTCTAATAATTTAGTATGGGATGGGTCTCATTTAATACGTGAATATTCATGGTTTAATTCACTTCCTTTTGTGACTCACTGCTTATTCAGCCTGTTGGGACTGTTGGGACTGGGGCCTGTTGGGACTGGGGCATGTTGGGACTGGGGCATGTTGGGACTGGGGCATGTTGGGACTGGGGCATGTTGGGACTGGGGCATGTTGGGACTGGGTCATGTTGGGACTGGGTCATGTTGGGACTGGGTCATGTTGTGACTGGGTCATGTTGGGACTGGGTCATGTTGGGACTGTTGTGACTGGGTCATGTTGGGACTGTTGTGACTGGGTCATGTTGTGACTGGGTCATGTTGGGACTGGGTCATGTTGGGACTGGGTCATGTTGGGACTGGGTCATGTTGGGACTGGGTCATGTGGGGACTGGGTCATGTTGGGACTGGGTCATGTTGGGACTGGGTCATGTTGGGAGTGGGTCATGTTGGGACTGGGTCATGTGGGGACTGTTGGGACTGGGTCATGTTGGGACTGGGTCATGTTGGGACTGGGTCATGTTGGGACTGGGTTATGTTGGGACTGTTGTGACTGGGTCATGTTGTGACTGGGTCATGTTGGGACTGGGTCATGTTGGGACTGGGTCATGTTGGGACTGTTGTGACTGGGTCATGTTGGGACTGTTGTGACTGGGTCATGTTGTGACTGGGTCATGTTGGGACTGGGTCATGTTGGGACTGGGTCATGTTGGGAGTGGGTCATGTTGGGACTGGGTCATGTGGGGACTGTTGGGACTGGGTCATGTTGTGACTGGGTCATGTTGGGACTGTTGGGACTGGGTCATGTTGTAACTGGGTCATGTTGGGACTGTTTGGACTGGGTCATGTTGGGACTGGGTCATGTTGGGACTGTTTGGACTGGGTCATGTTGGGACTGGGTCATGTTGGGACTGTTTGGACTGGGTCATGTGGGGACTGGGTCATGTTGGGACTGTTGGGACTGGGTCATGTTGGGACTGTTGTGACTGGGTCATGTTGTGACTGGGTCATGTTGGGACTGGGTCATGTTGTGACTGTTGGGACTGGGTAATGTTGGGGCTGGGTCATGTTGGGACTGGGACATGTTGTGACTGGGTCATGTTGGGACTGGGTCATGTTGGGACTGGGTCATGTTGGGACTGTTGTGACTGGGTCATGTTGGGACTGTTGTGACTGGGTCATGTTGTGACTGGGTCATGTTGGGACTGGGTCATGTTGGGACTGGGTCATGTTGGGAGTGGGTCATGTTGGGACTGGGTCATGTGGGGACTGGGTCATGTTGGGACTGGGTCATGTTGGGACTGGGTCATGTTGGGAGTGGGTCATGTTGGGACTGGGTCATGTGGGGACTGTTGGGACTGGGTCATGTTGGGACTGGGTCATGTTGGGACTGGGTCATGTTGGGACTGGGTTATGTTGGGACTGTTGTGACTGGGTCATGTTGTGACTGGGTCATGTTGGGACTGGGTCATGTTGGGACTGGGTCATGTTGGGACTGGGTCATGTTGGGACTGTTGTGACTGGGTCATGTTGGGACTGTTGTGACTGGGTCATGTTGTGACTGGGTCATGTTGGGACTGGGTCATGTTGGGACTGGGTCATGTTGGGAGTGGGTCATGTTGGGACTGGGTCATGTGGGGACTGTTGGGACTGGGTCATGTTGTGACTGGGTCATGTTGGGACTGTTGGGACTGGGTCATGTTGTAACTGGGTCATGTTGGGACTGTTTGGACTGGGTCATGTTGGGACTGGGTCATGTTGGGACTGTTTGGACTGGGTCATGTTGGGACTGGGTCATGTTGGGACTGTTTGGACTGGGTCATGTGGGGACTGGGTCATGTTGGGACTGTTGGGACTGGGTCATGTTGGGACTGTTGTGACTGGGTCATGTTGTGACTGGGTCATGTTGGGACTGGGTCATGTTGTGACTGTTGGGACTGGGTAATGTTGGGGCTGGGTCATGTTGGGACTGGGACATGTTGAGTCATGTTGGGACTGGGTCATGTTGGGACTGGGTCATGTTGTGACTGTTGGGACTGGGTCATGTTGGGACTCGGTCATGTTGGGACTGGGACATGTTGAGTCATGTTGGGACTGGGTCATGTTGGGACTGGGTCATGTTGGGACTGGGTCATGTTGGGACTGGGTCATGGTGTGACTGGGTCATGTCAGTCTCTGATATATACCTTGTCCTGCCAGGTGTCTGCGGTGCTGTGTGATGATGAGGTGATGCTGACCATCAAGCCTGGAGAGCACGGCTCTACGTACGGAGGAAACCCTCTGGCCTGTGGCGTTGCCATGGCAGCTCTAGAGGTACGTGGTAGCTAGCTTTTAGTTATTCAGCTAGTTAGTTATTTAGCTATGGACAGATTCAGCTAGTTAGCTAGCTAGTTAGTTATTTAGCTATGGACAGATTCAGCTAGTTAGTTATTTGGCTATGGACAGATTTAGCTAGCTAGTTAGTTATTTAGCTATGGACAGATTCAGCTAGTTAGCTAGCTAGTTAGTTATTTAGCTATGGACAGATTCAGCTAGTTCGTTATTTGGCTATGGACAGATTCCGCTAGCTAGTTAGTTATTTGGCTATGGACAGATTCAGCTAGTTCGTTATTTGACTATGGACAGATTCAGCTAGTTAGCTATTTGGCTATGGACAGATTCAGTTAGTTAGTTATTTGCATTGGACATATTCAGCTAGTTAGTTATTTAGCTATGGACAGATTCAGCTAGTTAGCTAGCTAGTTAGTTATTTAGCTATGGACAGATTCAGGTAGTTAGCTAGCTAGTTAGTTATTTAGCTATGGACATATTCAGCTAGTTAGTTAGTTATTTGGTTATGGACAGATTCAGCTAGCTAGTTAGTTATTTGGCTATGGACAGATTCAGCTAGTTAGTTATTTGGCTATGGACAGATTCAGCTAGTTAGTTATTTGGCTATGGACAGATTCAGCTAATTAGTTATTTGGCTATGGACAGATTCAGCTAGTTAGTTATTTGGCTATGGACAGATTCAGCTAGTTAGTTATTTAGCTATGGACAGATTCAGCTAGTTAGCTAGCTAGTTAGTTATTTGGCTATGGACAGATTCAGCTAGTTAGTTATTTAGCTATGGACAGATTCAGCTAGTTAGTTATTTGGCTATGGACAGATTCAGCTAGTTAGCTAGCTAGTTAGTTATTTAGCTATGGACAGATTCAGCTAGTTAGTTATTTAGCTATGGACAGATTCAGCTAGTTAGCTAGCTAGTTAGTTATTTAGCTATGGACAGATTCAGCTAGTTAGCTAGCTAGTTAGTTATTTGGCTATGGACAGATTCAGCTAGTTAGTGATTTGGCTATGGACAGATTCAGCTAGTTAGTTATTTGGCTATGGACATATTCAGCTAGTTAGCTAGCTAGTTAGTTATTTAGCTATGGACATATTCAGCTAGTTAGTTATTTAGCTATGGACAGATTCAGCTAGTTAGCTAGCTAGTTAGTTATTTAGCTATGGACAGATTCAGCTAGTTAGCTAGCTAGTTAGTTATTTGGCTATGGACAGATTCAGCTAGTTAGTTATTTGGTTATGGACAGATTCAGCTAGTTAGTTATTTGGCTATGGACAGATTCAGCTAGTTAGCTAGCTAGTTAGTTATTTAGCTATGGACAGATTCAGCTAGTTAGTTATTTGGCTATGGACAGATTCAGCTAGTTAGCTAGCTAGTTAGTTATTTAGCTATGGACAGATTCAACTAGTTAGTTATTTAGCTATGGACAGATTCAGCTAGTTAGTTATTTGGCTATGGACAGATTCAGCTAGTTAGTTATTTGGCTATGGACAGATTCAGCTAGTTAGCTAGCTAGTTAGTTATTTAGCTATGGACAGATTCAGCTAGTTAGTTATTTGGCTATGGACAGATTCAGCTAGTTAGCTAGCTAGTTAGTTATTTAGCTATGGACAGATTCAGCTAGTTAGCTAGCTAGTTAGTTATTTGGCTATGGACAGATTCAGCTAGTTAGTTATTTGGCTATGGACAGATTCAGCTAGTTAGTTATTTGGCTATGGACAGATTCAGCTAGTTAGCTAGCTAGTTAGTTATTTAGCTATGGACAGATTCAGCTAGTTAGTTATTTAGCTATGGACAGATTCAGCTAGTTAGCTAGCTAGTTAGTTATTTGGCTATGGACAGATTCAGCTAGTTAGTTATTTGGCTATGGACAGATTCAGCTAGTTAGTTATTTGGCTATGGACAGATTCAGCTAGTTAGCTAGCTAGTTAGTTATTTAGCTATGGACAGATTCAGCTAGTTAGTTATTTGGCTATGGACAGATTTAGCTAGCTAGTTAGTTATTTAGCTATGGACAGATTCAGCTAGTTAGCTAGCTAGTTAGTTATTTAGCTATGGACAGATTCAGCTAGTTCGTTATTTGGCTATGGACAGATTCCGCTAGTTAGTTAGTTATTTGGCTATGGACAGATTCAGCTAGTTAGTTATTTGACTATGGACAGATTCAGCTAGTTAGCTATTTGGCTATGGACAGATTCAGCTAGTTAGTTATTTGGCTATGGACAGATTCAGCTAGTTAGTTATTTGGCTATGGACTGATTCAAACATTAGGAGAGATGGAGACGCCCGCACACTTAAATGTGGACAAATCCAAAACGGAGGTATAGATTCAAACATTGACACATTGAAGAAACAATAGTCCCACTTTAGCTTTGGCTAGGCTGGATGTCTTGGGTGACTCCTACCATTCATCCTTTTAGCTTTGGCTAGGCTGGATGTCTTGGGTGACTCCTTCTACCATTCATCCTTTTAGCTTTGGCTAGGCTGGATGTCTTGGGTGACTCCTTCTACCATTCATCCTTTTAGCTTTGGCTAGGCTTGATGTCTTGGGTGACTCCTTCTACCATTCATCCTTTTAGCTTTGGCTAGGCTGGATGTCTTGGGTGACTCCTTCTACCATTCATCCTTTTAGCTTTGGCTAGGCTTGATGTCTTGGGTGACTCCTTCTACCATTCATCCTTTTAGCTTTGGCTAGGCTGGATGTCTTGGGTGACTCCTCCTACCATTCATCCTTTTAGCTTTGGCTAGGCTGGATGTCTTGGGTGACTCCTTCTACCATTCATCCTTTTAGCTTTGGCTAGGCTGGATGTCTTGGGTGACTCCTCCTACCATTCATCCTTTTAGCTTTGGCTAGGCTGGATGTCTTGGGTGACTCCTTCTACCATTCATCCTTTTAGCTTTGGCTAGGCTGGATGTCTTGGGTGACTCCTACCATTCATCCTTTTAGCTTTGGCTAGGCTGGATGTCTTGGGTGACTCCTTCTACCATTCATCCTTTTAGCTTTGGCTAGGCTGGATGTCTTGGGTGACTCCTCCTACCATTCATCCTTTTAGCTTTGGCTAGGCTGGATGTCTTGGGTGACTCCTTCTACCATTCATCCTTTTAGCTTTGGCTAGGCTGGATGTCTTGGGTGACTCCTTCTACCATTCATCCTTTTAGCTTTGGCTAGGCTGGATGTCTTGGGTGACTCCTTCTACCATTCATCCTTTTAGCTTTGGCTAGGCTGGATGTCTTGGGTGACTCCTTCTACCATTCATCCTTTTAGCTTTGGCTAGGCTGGATGTCTTGGGTGACTCCTCCTACCATTCATCCTTTTAGCTTTGGCTAGGCTGGATGTCTTGGGTGACTCCTCCTACCATTCATCCTTTTAGCTTTGGCTAGGCTGGATGTCTTGGGTGACTCCTTCTACCATTCATCCTTTTAGCTTTGGCTAGGCTTGATGTCTTGGGTGACTCCTTCTACCATTCATCCTTTTAGCTTTGGCTAGGCTGGATGTCTTGGGTGACTCCTCCTACCATTCATCCTTTTAGCTTTGGCTAGGCTGGATGTCTTGGGTGACTCCTTCTACCATTCATCCTTTTAGCTTTGGCTAGGCTGGATGTCTTGGGTGACTCCTTCTACCATTCATCCTTTTAGCTTTGGCTAGGCTGGATGTCTTGGGTGACTCCTCCTACCATTCATCCTTTTAGCTTTGGCTAGGCTGGATGTCTTGGGTGACTCCTCCTACCATTCATCCTTTTAGCTTTGGCTAGGCTGGATGTCTTGGGTGACTCCTCCTACCATTCATCCTTTTAGCTTTGGCTAGGCTGGATGTCTTGGGTGACTCCTCCTACCATTCATCCTTTTAGCTTTGGCTAGGCTGGATGTCTTGGGTGACTCCTCCTACCATTCATCCTTTTAGCTTTGGCTAGGCTGGATGTCTTGGGTGACTCCTCCTACCATTCATCCTTTTAGCTTTGGCTAGGCTGGATGTCTTGGGTGACTCCTCCTACCATTCATCCTTTTAGCTTTGGCTAGGCTGGATGTCTTGGGTGACTCCTCCTACCATTCATCCTTTTAGCTTTGGCTAGGCTGGATGTCTTGGGTGACTCCTACCATTCATCCTTTTAGCTTTGGCTAGGCTGGATGTCTTGGGTGACTCCTTCTACCATTCATCCTTTTAGCTTTGGCTAGGCTGGATGTCTTGGGTGACTCCTCCTACCATTCATCCTTTTAGCTTTGGCTAGGCTGGATGTCTTGGGTGACTCCTCCTACCATTCATCCTTTTAGCTTTGGCTAGGCTGGATGTCTTGGGTGACTCCTCCTACCATTCATCCTTTTAGCTTTGGCTAGGCTGGATGTCTTGGGTGACTCCTCCTACCATTCATCCTTTTAGCTTTGGCTAGGCTGGATGTCTTGGGTGACTCCTCCTACCATTCATCCTTTTAGCTTTGGCTAGGCTGGATGTCTTGGGTGACTCCTCCTACCATTCATCCTTTTAGCTTTGGCTAGGCTGGATGTCTTGGGTGACTCCTCCTACCATTCATCCTTTTAGCTTTGGCTAGGCTGGATGTCTTGGGTGACTCCTCCTACCATTCATCCTTTTAGCTTTGGCTAGGCTGGATGTCTTGGGTGACTCCTCCTACCATTCATCCTTTTAGCTTTGGCTAGGCTGGATGTCTTGGGTGACTCCTCCTACCATTCATCCTTTTAGCTTTGGCTAGGCTGGATGTCTTGGGTGACTCCTACCATTCATCCTTTTAGCTTTGGCTAGGCTGGATGTCTTGGGTGACTCCTTCTACCATTCATCCTTTTAGCTTTGGCTAGGCTGGATGTCTTGGGTGACTCCTCCTACCATTCATCCTTTTAGCTTTGGCTAGGCTTGATGTCTTGGGTGACTCCTTCTACCATTCATCCTTTTAGCTTTGGCTAGGCTGGATGTCTTGGGTGACTCCTTCTACCATTCATCCTTTTAGCTTTGGCTAGGCTGGATGTCTTGGGTGACTCCTTCTACCATTCATCCTTTTAGCTTTGGCTAGGCTGGATGTCTTGGGTGACTCCTTCTACCATTCATCCTTTTAGCTTTGGCTAGGCTGGATGTCTTGGGTGACTCCTCCTACCATTCATCCTTTTAGCTTTGGCTAGGCTGGATGTCTTGGGTGACTCCTCCTACCATTCATCCTTTTAGCTTTGGCTAGGCTGGATGTCTTGGGTGACTCCTCCTACCATTCATCCTTTTAGCTTTGGCTAGGCTGGATGTCTTGGGTGACTCCTCCTACCATTCATCCTTTTAGCTTTGGCTAGGCTGGATGTCTTGGGTGACTCCTCCTACCATTCATCCTTTTAGCTTTGGCTAGGCTGGATGTCTTGGGTGACTCCTCCTACCATTCATCCTTTTAGCTTTGGCTAGGCTGGATGTCTTGGGTGACTCCTCCTACCATTCATCCTTTTAGCTTTGGCTAGGCTGGATGTCTTGGGTGACTCCTCCTACCATTCATCCTTTTAGCTTTGGCTAGGCTGGATGTCTTGGGTGACTCCTTCTACCATTCATCCTTTTAGCTTTGGCTAGGCTGGATGTCTTGGGTGACTCCTTCTACCATTCATCCTTTTAGCTTTGGCTAGGCTGGATGTCTTGGGTGACTCCTCCTACCATTCATCCTTTTAGCTTTGGCTAGGCTGGATGTCTTGGGTGACTCCTTCTACCATTCATCCTTTTAGCTTTGGCTAGGCTGGATGTCTTGGGTGACTCCTCCTACCATTCATCCTTTTAGCTTTGGCTAGGCTTGATGTCTTGGGTGACTCCTCCTACCATTCATCCTTTTAGCTTTGGCTAGGCTTGATGTCTTGGGTGACTCCTCCTACCATTCATCCTTTTAGCTTTGGCTAGGCTGGATGTCTTGGGTGACTCCTTCTACCATTCATCCTTTTAGCTTTGGCTAGGCTGGATGTCTTGGGTGACTCCTTCTTTTTTTTATTTATTTTTATTTCACCTTTATTTAACCAGGTAGGCTAGTTGAGAACACCTTTATTTAACCAGGTAGGCTAGTTGAGAACACCTTTATTTAACCAGGTAGGCTAGTTGAGAACACCTTTATTTAACCAGGTAGGCTAGTTGAGAATACCTTTATTTAACCAGGTAGGCTAGTTGAGAACACCTTTATTTAACCAGGTAGGCTAGTTGAGAACACCTTTATTTAACCAGGTAGGCTAGTTGAGAATACCTTTATTTAACCAGGTAGGCTAGTTGAAAACACCTTTATTTAACCAGGTAGGCTAGTTGAGAACACCTTTATTTAACCAGGTAGGCTAGTTGAGAATACCTTTATTTAACCAGGTAGGCTAGTTGAAAACACCTTTATTTAACCAGGTAGGCTAGTTGAGAACACCTTTATTTAACCAGGTAGGCTAGTTGAGAACACCTTTATTTAACCAGGTAGGCTAGTTGAGAATACCTTTATTTAACCAGGTAGGCTAGTTGAAAACACCTTTATTTAACCAGGTAGGCTAGTTGAGAACACCTTTATTTAACCAGGTAGGCTAGTTGAGAACACCTTTATTTAACCAGGTAGGCTAGTTGAAAACACCTTTATTTAACCAGGTAGGCTAGTTGAGAACACCTTTATTTAACCAGGTAGGCTAGTTGAGAATACCTTTATTTAACCAGGTAGGCTAGTTGAAAACACCTTTATTTAACCAGGTAGGCTAGTTGAGAATACCTTTATTTAACCAGGTAGGCTAGTTGAGAATACCTTTATTTAACCAGGTAGGCTAGTTGAGAATACCTTTATTTAACCAGGTAGGCTAGTTGAAAACACCTTTATTTAACCAGGTAGGCTAGTTGAGAATACCTTTATTTAACCAGGTAGGCTAGTTGAGAATACCTTTATTTAACCAGGTAGGCTAGTTGAGAATACCTTTATTTAACCAGGTAGGCTAGTTGAGAATACCTTTATTTAACCAGGTAGACTAGTTGAGAATACCTTTATTTAACCAGGTAGGCTAGTTGAAAACACCTTTATTTAACCAGGTAGGCTAGTTGAGAATACCTTTATTTAACCAGGTAGGCTAGTTGAGAATACCTTTATTTAACCAGGTAGGCTAGTTGAGAATACCTTTATTTAACCAGGTAGGCTAGTTGAGAATACCTTTATTTAACCAGGTAGGCTAGTTGAGAATACCTTTATTTAACCAGGTAGGCTAGTTGAGAATACCTTTATTTAACCAGGTAGGCTAGTTGAAAACACCTTTATTTAACCAGGTAGGCTAGTTGAGAATACCTTTATTTAACCAGGTAGGCTAGTTGAGAACACCTTTATTTAACCAGGTAGGCTAGTTGAGAATACCTTTATTTAACCAGGTAGGCTAGTTGAGAACACCTTTATTTAACCAGGTAGGCTAGTTGAGAACAAGTTCTCATTTGCAACTGCGACCTGGCCAAGATAAGGCATAGCAGTGTGAACAGACAACACAGAGTTACACATGGAGTAAACAATTAACAAGTCAATAACACAGTAGAAAAAAAGGGGAGTCTATATATACATTGTGTGCAAAAGGCATGAGGTAGGCAAATAATTACAATTTAGCAGATTAACACTGGAGTGATAAATGATCAGATGGTTATGTACAGGTAGAGATATTGGTGTGCAAAAGAGCAGAAAAATAAAAATAAATAAATAAAAACAGTATGGGGATGAGGTAGGTGAAAATGGGTGGGCTATTTACCAATAGACTATGTACAGCTGCAGCGATCGGTTAGCTGCTCAGATAGCAGATGTTTGAAGTTGGTGAGGGAGATAAAAGTCTCCAACTTCAGCGATTTTTGCAATTCGTTCCAGTCACAGGCAGCAGAGAACTGGAACGAAAGGCGGCCAAATGAGGTGTTGGCTTTAGGGATGATCAGTGAGATACACCTGCTGGAGCGCGTGCTACGGATGGGTGTTGCCATCGTAACCAGTGAACTGAGATAAGGCGGAGCTTTACCTAGCATGGACTTGTAGATGACCTGGAGCCAGTGGGTCTGGCGACGAATATGTAGCGAGGGCCAGCCGACTAGAGCATACAAGTCGCAGTGGTGGGTGGTATAAGGTGCTTTAGTGACAAAACGGATGGCACTGTGATAGACTGCATCCAGTTTGCTGAGTAGAGTGTTGGAAGCAATTTTGTAGATGACGTCGCCGAAGTCGAGGATCGGTAGGATAGTCAGTTTTACTAGGGTAAGTTTGGCGGCGTGAGTGAAGGAGGCTTTGTTGCGGAATAGAAAGCCGACTCTTGATTTGATTTTCGATTGGAGATGTTTGATATGGGTCTGGAAGGAGAGTTTAGAGTCTAGCCAGACACCTAGGTACTTATAGATGTCCACATATTCAAGGTCGGAACCATCCAGGGTGGTGATGCTGGTCAGGCGTGCGGGTGCAGGCAGCGAACGGTTGAAAAGCATGCATTTGGTTTTACTAGCGTTTAAGAGCAGTTGGAGGCCACGGAAGGAGTGCTGTATGGCATTGAAGCTCGTTTGGAGGTTAGATAGCACAGTGTCCAAGGACGGGCCGGAAGTATATAGAATGGTGTCGTCTGCGTAGAGGTGGATCAGGGAATCGCCCGCAGCATGAGAAACATCATTGATATATACAGAGAAAAGAGTCGGCCCGAGAATTGAACCCTGTGGCACCCCCATAGAGACTGCCAGAGGACCGGACAGCATGCCCTCCGATTTGACACACTGAACTCTGTCTGCAAAGTAATTGGTGAACCAGGCAAGGCAGTCATCCGAAAAACCGAGGCTACTGAGTCTGCCGATAAGAATACGGTGATTGACAGAGTCGAAAGCCTTGGCAAGGTCTATGAAGACGGCTGCACAGTACTGTCTTTTATCGATGGCGGTTATGATATCGTTTAGTACCTTGAGCGTGGCTGAGGTACACCCGTGACCGGCTCGGAAACCAGATTGCACAGCGGAGAAGGTACGGTGGGATTCAAGATGGTCAGTGACCTGTTTGTTGACTTGGCTTTCGAAGACCTTAGATAGGCAGGGCAGGATGGATATAGGTCTGTAACAGTTTGGGTCCAGGGTGTCGCCCCCTTTGAAGAGGGGGATGACTGCGGCAGCTTTCCAATCCTTGGGGATCTCAGACGATATGAAAGAGAGGTTGAACAGGCTGGTAATAGGGGTTGCGACAATGGCGGCGGATAGTTTCAGGAATAGAGGGTCCTTCTACATTCATCCTCTTAGCTTTGGCTAGGCTGGATGTCTTGGGTGACTCCTTCTACATTCATCCTTTTAGCTTTGGCTAGGCTGGATGTCTTGGGTGACTCCTTCTACCATTCATCCTTTTAGCTTTGGCTAGGCTAGATGTCTTAGGTGACTCTTCCTACCGTTCATCCTTTTAGCTTTGGCTAGGCTGGATGTCTTGGGTGACTCCTTCTACCATTCATCCTTTTAGCTTTGGCTAGGCTGGATGTCTTGGGTGACTCCTACCATTCATCCTTTTAGCTTTGGCTAGGCTGGATGTCTTGGGTGACTCCTTCTACCATTCATCCTTTTAGCTTTGGCTAGGCTGGATGTCTTGGGTGATTCCTTCTACCATCCATCAGTCCGGGCAGTCACGTATACTGCCTGGTCAGAAGTATGTGGATGCCCCTTCAAATTAGTGGATTCGGCTATTTCAGCCACAGCCGTTGCTGACAGGTGTATAAAATCTAGCACACTGCCATGTAATCTCCATAGACAAACATTGTCAGTAGAATGGCCTTACTGAAGAGCTCAGTGACTTTCAACGTGGCACTGTCATAGGATGCCACCTTTCCAACAAGTCAGTTCGTAAACTTCCAACATCTAGTGGAAAGCCTTCCCAGAAGAGTGGAGGCTGGTATAGCAGTAATGTTCCAACATCTAGTGGAAAGCCTTCCCAGAAGAGTGGAGGCTGTTATAGCAGCAATGTTCCAACATCTAGTGGAAAGCCTTCCCAGAAGAGTGGAGGCTGTTCTAGCTGCAATGTTCCAACATCTAGTGGAAAGCCTTCCCAGAAGAGTGGAGGCTGTGATAGCAGCAATGTTCCAACATCTAGTGGAAAGTCATCCCAGAAGAGTGGAGGCTGTTATAGCAGCAATGGGGGGACCAACTCCATATTAATGCCCATGATTTTTGTTTGAGATATTGGACCAGCATGTTGTGGCCATGTAGTGTCTCATTCATTCCTTCAAGCAGTCAAGTCATCATATCTGACTAGCTGGTTTAGTAAGACGGGATACTCCCCAGAGCAACATACAGATGAGAGTACTGTGTCTGACTAGCTGGTTTAGTAAGACGGGATACTCCCCAGAGCAACATACAGATGAGAGTACTGTGTCTGACTAGCTGGTTTAGTAAGACGGGATACTCCCCAGAGCAACATACAGATGAGAGTACTGTATCTCACTAGCTGGTTTAGTAAGATGGGATACTCCCCAGATTAACAGACTGCTGAATCTGACTAGCTGGTTGAGTAAGATGGCATACTCCCCAGAGCAACATACAGATGAGAGTACTGTATCTCACTAGCTGGTTTAGTAAGATGGGATACTCCCCAGAGTAACAGACAGATGAGTACTGTATCTGACAAGCTGGTTGAGTAAGATGGGATACTCTCCAGAGTAACAGACAGCTGAATCTGACTAGCTGGTTGAGTAAGATGGCATACTCCCCAGAGTAACAGACTGCTGAATCTGACTAGCTGGTTTAGTAAGATGGGATACTCCCCAGAGTAACAGACAGCTGAATCTGACTAGCTGGTTGAGTAAGATGGCATACTCCCCAGAGTAACAGACTGCTGAATCTGACTAGCTGGTTTAGTAAGATGGGATACTCCCCAGAGCAACATACAGATGAGAGTACTGTGTCTGACTAGCTAGTTTAGTAAGACGGGATACTCCCCAGATTAACAGACAGCTGAATCTGACTAGCTGGTTGAGTAAGATGGGATACTCCCCAGAGTAACAGACAGCTGAATCTGACTAGCTGGTTGAGTAAGATGGGATACTCCCCAGAGTAACAGACAGCTGAATCTGACTAGCTGGTTGAGTAAGATGGGATACTCCCCAGAGCAACAGACTGCTGAATCTGACTAGCTGGTTTAGTAAGATGGCATACTCCCCAGAGCAACAGACTGCTGAATCTGACTAGCTGGTTTAGTAAGATGGCATACTCCCCAGAGTAACAGACAGCTGAATCTGACTAGCTGGTTTAGTAAGATAGCATACTCCCCAGAGCAACATACAGATGAGAGTACTGTGTCTGACTAGCTAGTTTAGTAAGACGGGATACTCCCCAGATTAACAGACAGCTGAATCTGACTAGCTGGTTGAGTAAGATGGGATACTCCCCAGAGTAACAGACAGCTGAATCTGACTAGCTGGTTGAGTAAGATGGGATACTCCCCAGAGTAACAGACAGCTGAATCTGACTAGCTGGTTGAGTAAGATGGGATACTCCCCAGAGTAACAGACAGCTGAATCTGACTAGCTGGTTGAGTAAGATGGGATACTCCCCAGAGTAACAGACAGCTGAATCTGACTAGCTGGTTGAGTAAGATGGGATACTCCCCAGAGTAACAGACAGCTGAATCTGACTAGCTGGTTGAGTAAGACGGGATACCCCCCAGAGTAACAGACTGCTGAATCTGACTAGCTGGTTGAGTAAGATGGGATACTCCCCAGAGTAACAGACTGCTGAATCTGACTAGCTGGTTGAGTAAGACGGGATACTCCCCAGAGTAACAGACAGCTGAATCTGACTAGCTGGTTGAGTAAGATGGCATACTCCCCAGAGTAACAGCCAGATGAGTACTGTATCTGACTAGCTGGTTTAGTAAGATGGGATACTTCCCAGAGCAACAGACTGCTGAATCTGACTAGCTGGTTTAGTAAGATGGGATACTCCCCAGAGTAACAGACTGCTGAATCTGACTAGCTGGTTGAGTAAGATGGCATACTCCCCAGAGTAACAGACAGATGAGTACTGTATCTGACAAGCTGGTTTAGTAAGATGGGATACTCCCCAGAGCAACAGACAGCTGAGTACTGTATCTGACTAGCTGGTTTAGTAAGATGGGATACTCCCCAGAGCAACAGACTGCTGAATCTGACTAGCTGGTTGAGTAAGATGGGATACTCCCCAGAGTAACAGACAGATGAGTACTGTATCTGACTAGCTGGTTTAGTAAGATGGGATACTCCCCAGAGCAACAGACTGCTGAATCTGACTAGCTGGTTGAGTAAGATGGCATACTCCCCAGAGTAACAGACAGATGAGTACTGTATCTGACTAGCTGGTTTAGTAAGATGGGATACTCCCCAGAGCAACAGACTGCTGAATCTGACTAGCTGGTTGAGTAAGATGGCATACTCCCCAGAGTAACAGACTGCTGAATCTGACTAGCTGGTTGAGTAAGATGGCATACTCCCCAGAGCAACAGACAGCTGAATCTGACTAGCTGGTTGAGTAAGATGGGATACTCCCCAGAGTAACAGACAGCTGAATCTGACTAGCTGGTTGAGTAAGACGGGATACTCCCCAGAGTAACAGACAGCTGAATCTGACTAGCTGGTTGAGTAAGATGGGATACTCCCCAGAGTAACAGACAGCTGAATCTGACTAGCTGGTTGAGTAAGACGGGATACTCCCCAGAGTAACAGACAGCTGAATCTGACTAGCTGGTTGAGTAAGATGGGATACTCCCCAGAGTAACAGACTGCTGAATCTGACTAGCTGGTTGAGTAAGATGGCATACTCCCCAGAGTAACAGACAGCTGAATCTGACTAGCTGGTTGAGTAAGATGGCATACTCCCCAGAGTAACAGACTGCTGAATCTGACTAGCTGGTTGAGTAAGATGGGATACTCCCCAGAGCAACATACAGATAAGAGTACTGTATCTCACTAGCTGGTTTAGTAAGATGGGATACTCCCCAGAGTAACAGACTGCTGAATCTGACTAGCTGGTTGAGTAAGATGGGATACTCCCCAGAGTAACAGACTGCTGAATCTGACTAGCTGGTTGAGTAAGATGGGATACTCCCCAGAGTAACAGACTGCTGAATCTGACTAGCTGGTTTAGTAAGACGGGATACTCCCCAGAGTAACAGACAGATGAGAGTACTGTATCTGACAAGCTGGTTTAGTAAGACGGGATACTCCCCAGAGTAACAGACTGCTGAATCTGACTAGCTGGTTGAGTAAGATGGGATACTCCCCAGAGTAACAGACTGCTGAATCTGACTAGCTGGTTGAGTAAGATGGGATACTCCCCAGAGTAACAGACAGCTGAATCTGACTAGCTGGTTGAGTAAGATGGGATACTCCCCAGAGTAACAGACAGCTGAATCTGACAGGCTGGTTTAGTAAGATGGGATACTCCCCAGAGTAACAGACAGCTGAATCTGACTAGCTGGTTGAGTAAGACGGGATACTCCCCAGAGCAACAGACGGCTGAATCTGACTAGCTGGTTGAGTAAGATGGGATACTCCCCAGAGTAACAGACTGCTGAATCTGACTAGCTGGTTGAGTAAGATGGCATACTCCCCAGAGTAACAGACAGCTGAATCTGACTAGCTGGTTGAGTAAGATGGCATACTCCCCAGAGTAACAGACTGCTGAATCTGACTAGCTGGTTGAGTAAGATGGGATACTCCCCAGAGCAACATACAGATAAGAGTACTGTATCTCACTAGCTGGTTTAGTAAGATGGGATACTCCCCAGAGTAACAGACTGCTGAATCTGACTAGCTGGTTGAGTAAGATGGGATACTCCCCAGAGTAACAGACTGCTGAATCTGACTAGCTGGTTGAGTAAGATGGGATACTCCCCAGAGTAACAGACTGCTGAATCTGACTAGCTGGTTTAGTAAGACGGGATACTCCCCAGAGTAACAGACAGATGAGAGTACTATATCTGACAAGCTGGTTTAGTAAGACGGGATACTCCCCAGAGTAACAGACTGCTGAATCTGACTAGCTGGTTGAGTAAGATGGGATACTCCCCAGAGTAACAGACTGCTGAATCTGACTAGCTGGTTGAGTAAGATGGGATACTCTCCAGAGTAACAGACAGACTTCAAAGCAGTGGGTGGGACCATCCTATCTCCTCTGACCACAGAACTTGGGCTCCTATCTCCTCTGACCACAGAACTTGGGCTCCTATCTCCTCTGACCACAGAACTTGGGCTCCTATCTCCTCTGACCACAGAACTTGGGCTCCTATCTCCTCTGACCACAGAACTTGGGCTCCTATCTCCTCTGACCACAGAACTTGGGCTCCTATCTCCTCTGACCACAGAACTTGGGCTCCTATCTCCTCTGACCACAGAACTTGGGCTCCTATCTCCTCTGACCACAGAACTTGGGCTCCTATCTCCTCTGACCACAGAACTTGGGCTCCTATCTCCTCTGACCACAGAACTTGGGCTCCTATCTCCTCTGACCACAGAACTTGGGCTCCTATCTCCTCTGACCACAGAACTTGGGCTCCTATCTCCTCTGACCACAGAACTTGGGCTCCTATCTCCTCTGACCACAGAACTTGGGCTCCTATCTCCTCTGACCACAGAACTTGGGCTCCTATCTCCTCTGACCACAGAACTTGGGCTCCTATCTCCTCTGACCACAGAACTTGGGCTCCTATCTCCTCTGAGTGATTGCTATGTACAGGAGAGGGGCTATATACAGGAGAGGGGCTATATACAGGAGAGGGGCTATAGACAGGAGAGGGGCTATAGACAGGAGAGGGGCTATAGACAGGAGAGGGGCTATAGACAGTAGAGGGGCTATAGACAGTAGAGGGGCTATATACAGCAAGTAGCGAGGCGACATACAGACACCGGTTCGTCAGGCTGATTTGAGGTAGTAACAGGCCTCCTCTAACAGTACGTTGTCCTCCCTGACAGGTTCTGGAGGAAGAGAAGCTGGCGGAGAACGCTGAGAAGATGGGCCAGTTGCTGAGGTCAGAACTGTCAAAGCTTCCTAAAGAGATCGTCCCCATCGTCCGTGGGAAGGGTCTCCTCAACGCCATCGTCATCAAGGAGACTAAAGGTATGGGTGTATCTGATGTGGAATCACACACTATCGTCGTCAAGGAGACTAAAGGTACGGGTGTATCTGATGTGGAATCACTTGGCTGTTAGACACACTATCGTCGTCAAGGAGACTAAAGGTACGGGTGTATCTGATGTGGAATCACTTGGCTGTTAGACACACTATCGTCGTCAAGGAGACTAAAGGTATGGGTGTATCTGATGTGGAATCACTTGGCTGTTAGACACTCCACCAACTCTTCAACAGTTCTGGCCCGTATACTAACACCAACCCTTCAACAGTTCTGGCCCGTATACTAACACCAACCCTTCAACAGTTCTGGCCCGTATACTAACACCAACCCTTCAACAGTTCTGGCCCGTATACTAACACCAACCCTTCAACAGATACCCAAATAATAATGATGTTATTTGTCTGTTGCATGTCTTCACTAACTAACTTAATGCTCTTAAAGAGACGGTGTATCATTTTCTGTCATGCATCTCAATAGGTAGTTATTTTACCCAATGTAAATACCTAATATTCCTAATGACTTTGTCATTTTAATGGCAGGTATTTGGATCAACAGTTTATCGTTTTATACTAAACAAATGTATTTACACAACAAGCTTCTATCTATCTTAAATTTGATGTTGTTGCTCTGTAGGCTGAAGCTTTGACCCCGTGTGTGTGTGTGTGTGTGTGTGTGTGTGCGCTCTCACTTTTCTTCCCCCTCAGACTATGATGCCTGGAGAGTGTGCATGCGTCTCCGTGACAACGGACTGTTGGCCAAGCCCACCCACGGTGACATCATCCGTCTGGCCCCTCCCCTCATCATTAAAGACCACGAGGTCAGAGAGTGTGCCGACATCATCCAGAGAACCATCATGTCCTTCTAGAACCGCCCGGGAACTAATTCTAGAACACTGGAACCAACAGTGACAGCCTTCTAATCTTAACTGATCTGGAAAAACAACAACTATCAATCTGCTGTGAACTATCATCTATTGGAATTTGTTACTAACTCTAAACATTTAGAGAATAAGTGTTATTGTATTGTAAGCAGTACTCTCTTAAGTTAATTTACTATGAGAATGTAAGTGGAGAATTATTTTTTGTGGGTTTTGGTTTTCCACAGTACTGCCATTTTGTCGTAATGTCAATCTAAGCATCATCCAACCTGAGAAGGTTTTTCTCTTTTGAAGTGCTGGGACTGAAATGGGTTTTACAGGGTAACACTGCTGCTCCGAAGCAACTTGGGATGACCTTTAACCCAGGGATGTTTTTAACTCTTGCATCTGCTTAGCTGGAAGACGGTTCAGATACTGATTTTAATTTTGTTGTTAAATCTGGCAACTACTCCCGCAGCAAAATGTTTTTAAAAATGTAACGTGCTTAAACAAAAGGTTTTTCACTTTCTAAAACGGAGCAGTGTTTTAAAAACAAAGAAACAGATTGAATTATTTAAAGGTTAAAGTAATTTATTTGCTTGTTGGTGAAATGAGCAGAAAATGTTTTACTGTAAGACACCGGTACAACCATTAAGGATGTTTTAAGTATTTAAAGGGGAATATTATACCACTATTAAAAACTATGAAAGAATTGAACTGCTGTTCTGTTCTGTTATTCTAACAAACCACAGAAAACCTTTTTAAAAACGGTAGTAGTGCACTACTACCCTATAGGCCTGGTCTAAAGTAGTGCACTACTACCCTATAGACCCTGGTCTAAAGTAGTGCACTACTACCCTATAGACCCTGGTCTAAAGTAGTGCACTACTACCCTATAGGCCCTGGTCTAAAGTAGTGCACTACTACCCTATAGGCCTGGTCTAAAGTAGTGCACTACTACCCTATAGACCCTGGTCTAAAGTAGTGCACTACTACCCTATAGACCCTGGTCTAAAGTAGTGCACTACTACCCTATAGACCCTGGTCTAAAGTAGTGCACTACTACCCTATAGGGCCTGGTCTAAAGTAGTGCACTACTACCCTATAGGCCTGGTCTAAAGTAGTGCACTACTACCCTATAGACCCTGGTCTAAAGTAGTGCACTACTACCCTATAGACCCTGGTCTAAAGTAGTGCACTACTACCCTATAGGCCCTGGTCTAAAGTAGTGCACTACTACCCTATAGGGCCTGGTCTAAAGTAGTGCACTACTACCCTATAGGGCCTGGTCTAAAGTAGTGCACTACTACCCTATAGGGCCTGGTCTAAAGTAGTGCACTACTACCCTATAGGCCCTGGTCTAAAGTAGTGCACTACTACCCTATAGGGCCTGGTCTAAAGTAGTGCACTACTACCCTATAGGGCCTGGTCTAAAGTAGTGCACTACTACCCTATAGGTCCTGGTCTAAAGTAGTGCACTACTACCCTATAGGGCCTGGTCTAAAGTAGTGCACTACTACCCTATAGACCCTGGTCTAAAGTAGTGCACTACTACCCTATAGGGCCTGGTCTAAAGTAGTGCACTACTACCCTATAGACCCTGGTCTAAAGTAGTGCACTACTACCCTATAGGCCCTGGTCTAAAGTAGTGCACTACTACCCTATAGGCCCTGGTCTAAAGTAGTGCACTACTACCCTATAGGCCCTGGTCTAAAGTAGTGCACTACTACCCTATAGGCCTGGTCTAAAGTAGTGCACTACTACCCTATAGGCCCTGGTCTAAAGTAGTGCACTACTACCCTATAGGCCCTGGTCTAAAGTAGTGAGCCCTATAGGCCCTGGTCTAAAGTAGTGCACTACTACCCTATAGGCCTGGTCTAAAGTAGTGCACTACTACCCTATAGGCCTGGTCTAAAGTAGTGCACTACTACCCTATAGGCCTGGTCTAAAGTAGTGAGCCCTATAGGCCCTGGTCTAAAGTAGTGCACTACTACCCTATAGGCCCTGGTCTAAAGTAGTGCACTACTACCCTATAGGCCCTGGTCTAAAGTAGTGCACTACTACCCTATAGGCCTGGTCTAAAGTAGTGCACTACTACCCTATAGGGCCTGGTCTAAAGTAGTGCACTACTACCCTATAGGCCCTGGTCTAAAGTAGTGCACTACTACCCTATAGACCCTGGTCTAAAGTAGTGCACTACTACCCTATAGGCCTGGTCTAAAGTAGTGCACTACTACCCTATAGACCCTGGTCTAAAGTAGTGCACTACTACCCTATAGGCCCTGGTCTAAAGTAGTGCACTACTACCCTATAGGCCTGGTCTAAAGTAGTGCACTACTACCCTATAGGTCCTGGTCTAAAGTAGTGCACTACTACCCTATAGACCCTGGTCTAAAGTAGTGCACTACTACCCTATAGACCCTGGTCTAAAGTAGTGCACTACTACCCTATAGACCCTGGTCTAAAGTAGTGAGCCCTATAGGCCCTGGTCTAAAGTAGTGCACTACTACCCTATAGGGCCCTGGTCTAAAGTAGTGCACTACTACCCTATAGGCCTGGTCTAAAGTAGTGCACTACTACCCTATAGGGCCTGGTCTAAAGTAGTGCACTACTACCCTATAGACCCTGGTCTAAAGTAGTGAGCCCTATAGACCCTGGTCTAAAGTAGTGCACTACTACCCTATAGGGCCTGGTCTAAAGTAGTGCACTACTACCCTATAGGGCCTGGTCTAAAGTAGTGTACTACTACCCTATAGGGCCTGGTCTAAAGTAGTGCACTACTACCCTATAGACCCTGGTCTAAAGTAGTGAGCCCTATAGGCCCTGGTCTAAAGTAGTGCACTACTACCCTATAGTGCCTGGTCTAAAGTAGTGCACTACTACCCTATAGGGCCTGGTCTAAAGTAGTGCACTACTACCCTATAGGGCCTGGTCTAAAGTAGTGTACTACTACCCTATAGGGCCTGGTCTAAAGTAGTGCACTACTACCCTATAGACCCTGGTCTAAAGTAGTGAGCCCTATAGGCCCTGGTCTAAAGTAGTGCACTACTACCCTATAGTGCCTGGTTTAAAGTAGTGCACTACTACCCTATAGGGCCTGGTCTAAAGTAGTGAGCCCTATAGGCCCTGGTCTAAAGTAGTGTACTACTACCCTATAGGGCCTGGTCTAAAGTAGTGCACTACTACCCTATAGGGCCTGGTCTAAAGTAGTGCTCTACTACCCTATAGACCCTGGTCTAAAGTAGTGCACTACTACCCTATAGACCCTGGTCTAAAGTAGTGCACTACTACCCTATAGACCCTGGTCTAAAGTAGTGACCCCTATAGGCCCTGGTCTAAAGTAGTTCACTACTACCCTATAGGGCCTGGTCTAAAGTAGTGCACTACTACCCTATAGACCCTGGTCTAAAGTAGTGCACTACTACCCTATAGGCCTGGTCTAAAGTAGTGCACTACTACCCTATAGGGCCTGGTCTAAAGTAGTGCACTACTAAGGAAATAGGGTGCCATTTCAGAGACAACCTCTAATTAAGCCATAAGGAACGAGGGGGTTTGGTATATGGCCATTATATCACGGCTAAGGGCTGTTCTTAGGAACGGTGCAACGCGGCCCTTAGCCGTGGTATACGGTCTGATATACCACGGCTAAGGGCTGTTCTTAGGAACGGTGCAACGCGGCCCTTAGCCGTGGGATACGGTCTGATATACCACGGCTAAGGGCTGTTCTTAGGAACGGTGCAACGTGGCCTTTAGCCGTGGGATACGGTCTGATATACCACGGCTAAGGGCTGTCCTTAGGAACGGTGCAACGTGGCCTTTAGCCATGGTATAATGGCCATGTATCACAATCCCCCCCGAGGTGCCTTATTGCTATATTATAAACTGGTTACCAACGTAATTACAACAGTCAAAATGAATGTTTTATCATACCCGTGGTATACGGTCTGATATACCACGGCTTTCAGCTAATCAGCGTTCAAAGGCCCGACCCCATCCAGTTTTATAATTTGCGATATATTGTACTTTCCTCCAGAGACGATGCGGTTATGAGTTGACGTCGTTTAGGAGTTGACGTCGTTTAGGAGCCGTCTGTTCCTCTGCTGAGGTCCGTTTGGTCGGAGACCTCGTCAGCATCTGTACGGTCTGTGGGTGCCTCTCAAATGGATCTCTATGGGAGCCGGTTCAACTATTGCACAATGTAGGAAATACGGGAACCATTTGAGATGCTCCCAGTGTTTGTTGAAAACTTGCTAAAGAGAAAACGACATTTTAAAACCGACTGGAAACTGTTGCAGGCTGAATGTAATGTTGGGATTCTATTGCGATACTATAGTTTAGGTTGTTACATAAAATGTTCCTGATAATAAATAGCTTGAATCTTATTCTGATGTCCTGTCAATCTTTAAAAAATTATTTTTATTCACTTTATCTAGTTGTAGCCATTTTTAATATCTATAAATATTGAAGTAGAAGGTTCCCCGTCTATACAGCCTGGTTTGGTTCAAACCTCATACGTTCTCGTTTTACGATGAGATAATGACCATAGGAAACAACAGTTTAATTATTCCCTGTTAAATTCACCCACAGAATCATTAAGAGGACATTTATAAGGCTCTTAAAAAAAACAACATAAACTGGTCTATTACCAGTAATGTAATTACAATGTTCAGTTGTGCATAAATCAAGTTTATGAAAGAGTTTAGAAATCGGTAAATATCAAGTCTGACCACTAGGTGGTGCCGTGTTCTCACTTGTTCCCGTGATGTGTTTCCATGCTGTGGTCCTCACTAGTTATCACAGCCACAAAGTAATTATGGCTCAACCCTGTCTTCTACAATTTATCTATTTAAAATCTCTTTTTAACCCTAACCACACTGCTAATATTATTGCCTAAACTTTTAAGACCAAAACGTTATTTTCTTACGTAATTTGAATGGTATATAATCATTTTGACTTGGTGGTTGTGATAACTAATGACAACCCTGTAGTGTATGTAGTTGATCAGAGCATAGAGTCAGAAATCCCAGACCGAGGGCAACGGCACTGTGTAGGCTGGAACATTGTTAACGTGGGAGACGCCCCGTCTACCGAAGGAGACTAATCCGAGCACGAGACAAGTGAAAACATACCCTGTAACGACCATTACTGTCTCCCTACACCCTGTAACGACCACTACTGTCTCCCTACACCCTGTAACGACCATTACTGTCTCCTACACCCTGTAACGACCATTACTGTCTCCCTACACCCTGTAACGACCACTACTGTCTCCCTACACCCTGTAACGACCATTACTGTCTCCTACACCCTGTAACGACCATTACTGTCTCCTACACCCTGTAACGACCATTACTGTCTCCCTACACCCTGTAACGACCACTACTGTCTCCCTACACCCTGTAACGACCATTACTGTCTCCCTACACCCTGTAACGACCATTACTGTCTCCCTACACCCTGTAACGACCATTACTGTCTCCCTACACCCTGTAACGACCATTACTGTCTCCCTACACCCTGTAACCACCATTACTGTCTCCCTACACCCTGTAACGACCATTACTGTCTCCTACACCCTGTAACGACCACTACTGTCTCCTACACCCTGTAACGACCATTACTGTCTCCTACACCCTGTAACGACCACTACTGTCTCCCTACACCCTGTAACGACCATTACTGTCTCCTACACCCTGTAACGACCATTACTGTCTCCCTACGCCCTGTAACGACCATTACTGTCTCCCTACGCCCTGTAACGACCATTACTGTCTCCCTACACCCTGTAACGACCATTACTGTCTCCCTACACCCTGTAACGACCATTACTGTCTCCTACACCCTGTAACGACCATTACTGTCTCCTACACCCTGTAACGACCATTACTGTCTCCCTACACCCTGTAACGACCATTACTGTCTCCCTACACCCTGTAAGGACCATTACTGTCTCCCTACACCCTGTAAGGACCATTACTGTCTCCTACACCCTGTAACGACCATTACTGTCTCCCTACACCCTGTAACGACCATTACTGTCTCCCTACACCCTGTAACGACCATTACTGTCTCCCTACACCCTGTAACGACCATTACTGTCTCCCTACACCCTGTAACGAGACAGTAATGGTCTCCCTGCTGAGGCTGTGGCCCAATGAGAGCTGGTCCACTGAGGCCGTGGCCCAATGAGAGCTGATCCACTGAGACTGTGGCCCAATGAGAGCTGGTCCTTGGAAGTGGAAACAGTCTGAGCCTGTTTTATAAAAGACTGGGGGGGGTGTTAGCCATACGATCACTTTTACTTTATGAATGATACATTCTCTTATAACAGGACAACTTTGTTTTTCCTTCAGTTGTGGTTTTGAAGCTGGGATGCTCGACCTAAACCACAGTCAGCGGGCTGTTTCACGTGTGCCGGTCGGTGCAGCCGGTGGACCGGGTGCATGGAGGCAGAGAGAGAGAGAGAGGAGCAGTGTTTATCTGTGAAATATGAGAGGAATTCTGTCTGGCAAGAGACGTGAGGGTTGTTGGGGTCCTGGAACGACTGAAGGTTGGTCACAAATGGCACCCTATTCCAGATGTAGTGCACTACTTTTGACCAGAACCCTATGGGGCCCATAGTTCACTACTATAAAGGTAACAGGGGTCCATTTGGACAACAGCCTGACTCAGAGCCTTGTGGTTGTGTCTTCCTGGTCTTTGCACAGAAGCCTGACTCAGAGCCTTGTGGTTGTGTCTTCCTGGTCTTTAGACAGCAGCCTGACTCAGAGCCTTGTGGTTGTGTCTTCCTGGTCTTAATCTCCACCCGGCACAGCCAGAAGAGGACTGGCCATCCCACATATGCTCTCTCTAATTCTCTCTTTCTTTCTCTCTCTCGGAGGACCTGAGCCCTAGGACCATGCCCCAGGACTACCTGACATGATGACTCCTTGCTGTCCCCAGTCCACCTGACTGTGCTGCTGCTCCAGTTTCAACTGTTCTGCCTTATTATTATTCGACCATGCTGGTCATTTATGAACATTTGAACATCTTGACCATGTTTTGTTATAATCTCCACCCGGCACAGCCAGAAGAGGACTGGCCACCCCACATAGCCTGGTTCCTCTCTAGGTTTCTTCCTAGGTTTTGGCCTTTCTAGGGAGTTTTTCCTAGCCACCGTGCTTCTTCACCTGCATTGCTTGCTGTTTGGGGTTTTAGGCTGGGTTTCTGTACAGCACTTTGAGATATCAGCTGATGTACGAAGGGCTATATAAAATAAATTTGATTGATTGAAAAATAAATTTGATTTGGACAGCAGCCTGACTCAGAGCCTTGTGGTTGTGTCTTCCTGGTCTTTAGACAGCAGCCTGACTCAGAGCCTTGTGGTTGTGTCTTCCTGGTCTCTGGACAGCAGCCTGACTCAGAGCCTTGTGGTTGTGTCTTCCTGGTCTTTAGACAGCAGCCTGACTCAGAGCCTTGTGGTTGTGTCTTCCTGGTCTTTAGACAGCAGCCTGACTCAGAGCCTTGTGGTTGTGTCTTCCTGGTCTCTGGACAGCAGCCTGACTCAGAGCCTTGTGGTTGTGTCTTCCTGGTCTTTAGACCAGAACCCTTGAATGAGTAGGTGTGTTCAAACTCTGAATGGTTACATTGCCAAAGCAAAAAAAAAAGGAAAACAATGAACACAGGAGAAGGAGAACAACGATCAGAAATGAACAGTAAACATTACAAACCCTGACCTCCTCTCTCTCTCTCTCTCTCTGTCTCTCTCTCTCTCTCTCTCTCTCTCTGTCTCTCTCTCTCTCTCTGTCTCTCTCTCTCTCTCTCTGTCTCTGTCTCTGTCTCTGTCTCTGTCTCTGTCTCTCTCTCTCTCTCTCTCTCTGTCTCTGTCTCTGTCTCTGTCTCTGTCTCTCTCTCTCTGTCTCTCTCTCTCTCTCTGTCTCTCTCTCTCTGTCTCTCTCTCTCTCTCTCTCTGTCTCTCTCTCTCTCTCTCTCTCTCTCTCTCTCTCTCTCTCTCTCTCTCTCTCTCTCTGTCTCTGTCTCTGTCTCTGTCTCTCTCTCTCTCTCTCTCTCTCTCTCTCTCTCTCTCTCTCTCTGTCTCTCTGTCTCTCTGTCTCTCTCTCTCTCTCTCTCTCTCTCTCTCTCTCTCTCTCTCTCTCTCTCTCTCTCTCTGTCTCTCTCTGTCTCTCTGTCTCTCTCTCTCTCTCTCTCTCTCTCTCTCTTTTTATGTAAATCTCTTCAATGAACCAAATGTATTGTGTTACTAAAGTGTCTATTAAAGTCCAGACATTTAACAGGTGTTCTAGAATATTGGACCGATGGCTTTCATGCTTTTGGAATTCTCCGGCACGACCTATCACGTCTCTGCATCTGAGGACTCTGAATTACAGTATAGCTGGTCAGTGAGCTGTTCTCTCTCTCTTCCTCAAGCTTGAATTAAAGTTAAGTTTGGAGACTGTAACATAGCGATGTTTTAATATTTTAATTGTACCTTTGTTTAACTAGGCAAGTCAGTTAAGAACAAATTCTTATTTTCAATGACGGCTTAGGAACAGTGGGGTTAACTGCCTGTTCAGGGGCAGAACGACAGATTTGTACCTTGTCAGCTCGTGGGTTTGAACTTGCAACCTCCCGGTTACTAGTCTAACGCTCTAACCACTAGGCTACCTGCCGCCCCTCCACTCCACTCTAACCACTAGGCTACCGTGCCGCCCCTCTCTAACCACTAGGCTACCCTGCCACCCCTCTCTAACCACTAGGCTACCCTGCCACCCCTCTCTAACCACTAGGCTACCCTGCCGCCCCTCCACTCTAACCACTAGGCTACCCTGCCGCCTCTACACTCTAACCACTAGGCTACCCTGCCGCCCCTCCACTCTAACCACTAGGCTACCCTGCCGCCTCTTCACTCTAACCACTAGGCTACCCTGCCGCCTCTACACTCTAACCACTAGGCTACCCTGCCGCCTCTACACTCTAACCACTAGGCTACCCTGCCGCCAAGGCTCTAACTAATAGATATAAAATCAGACCGGGCACAGAGGACTGCTGATTTGAGATTTTTGACTCTTGTGCTCGACCGGCGTGGGTAAGCGATTCATTTACCCTTTATCACCAATGGGAATCCTTGGGCCTCTGTCATAACTCAAATTAATGGGTCTTTTTCATTAAGTCTCTACAATATATGGTGTCTGAGTGGGTTGATTTAAACCCTGGTTGTCGTAAAGGACCCATGACAATAATGTTCATCCATCCAAAGACCAGTGTTCATCCATCCAAAGACCAGTGTTCATCCATCCAAAGACCAGTGTTCATCCGTCCTAAGACTAGTGTTCATCCGTCCAAAGACCAGTGTTCATCCGTCCAAAGACCAGTGTTCATCCATCCAAAGACCAGTGTTCATCCGTCCTAAGACCAGTGTTCATCCATCCAAAGACCAGTGTACAGTACATCCGTCCAAAGACCAGTGTTCATCCATCCAAAGACCAGTGTTCATCCATCCAAAGACCAGTGTTCATCCATCCAAAGACCAGTGTTCATCCATCCAAAGACCAGTGTTCATCCGTCCAAAGACCAGTGTTCATCCATCCAAAGACCAGTGTTCATCCATCCAAAGACCAGTGTTCATCCATCCAAAGACCAGTGTTCATCCATCCAAAGACCAGTGTTCATCCATCCAAAGACCAGTGTTCATCCATCCAAAGACCAGTGTTCATCCATCCAAAGACCAGTGTTCATCCATCCAAAGACCAGTGTTCATCCATCCAAAGACCAGTGTTCATCCATCCGTCCAAAGACCAGTGTTCATCCATCCATCCAAAGACCAGTGTTCATCCATCCAAAGACCAGTGTTCATCCATCCGTCCAAAGACCAGTGTTCATCCATCCATCCAAAGACCAGTGTTCATCCATCCAAAGACCAGTGTTCATCCATCCAAAGACCAGTGTACATCCGTCCAAAGACCAGTGTTCATCCATCCATCCAAAGACCAGTGTTCATCCATCCAAAGACCAGTGTTCATCCGTCCAAAGACCAGTGTTCATCCATCCATCCAAAGACCAGTGTTCATCCATCCAAAGACCAGTGTTCATCCATCCAAAGACCAGTGTTCATCCGTCCAAAGACCAGTGTTCATCCATCCATCCAAAGACCAGTGTTCATCCATCCAAAGACCAGTGTTCATCCATCCAAAGACCAGTGTTCATCCATCCAAAGACCAGTGTTCATCCATCCATCCAAAGACCAGTGTTCATCCATCCAAAGACCAGTGTTCATCCATCCATCCAAAGACCAGTGTTCATCCATCCAAAGACCAGTGTTCATCCATCCAAAGACCAGTGTTCATCCATCCAAAGACCAGTGTTCATCCGTCCAAAGACCAGTGTTCATCCATCCAAAGACCAGTGTTCATCCGTCCAAAGACCAGTGTTCATCCGTCCTGTGTACCATTCCCTCTTCACCTCCTCTAACAGCAGAGGGGAGATGTATTGATTGTGTCAGTGTGGGTGTGTGTTTGTCCCACAGGGTCATCAGCAGGACATTTCTCTCTCTCTCTCTCTCTCTCTCTCTCTCTCTCTCTCTCTCTCTCTCTCTGTCTCTCTGTGTGTCACAGGGCCGTCAGCAGGACATTGCTCTGTCTCTCTGTGTGGCGCAGGAGAGTGTGACCTAAGAGCAATCACCTTACCTGTCACAGAGTCCCACCTCTACCAGATGAATCTCTCCCTGGAGTTGAGCTGAACACAAGCTGTGGAGTCTAGGTCCTAGACTGTCTAGTCTGGATGGTTCCCTCTCCTGCTCCCTCTTCCTCTCCCCTCCTTCTACGTCTCCCCTCCTTCTCCCATCCTGCTCTCTCTTCCTCTCCCCTCCTGCTCCATCTAAGTCTTCCCCCCTGTTTCCTCTTTCTCTCCCCTCCCTCTACGTCTCCCATCCTGCTCCCTCTTCCTCTCCCCCCTGCTCCATCTAAGTCTTCCCCCCTGTTTCCTCTCCCCTCCTGCTCCATCTAAGTCTTCCCCCCTGTTTCCTCTCCCCTCCTGCTCCATCTAAATCTTCCCCCGTTTCCTCTTTCTCCTGCTCCCTCTTCTTCTCCCCTCCCTCTACGTCTCCCCTCCTTCTCCCCTCCTGCTCACTCTTCTTCTCCCATCCTGCTCCCTCTTCCTCCCCCTCCTGCTCCATCTAAGTCTTCCCCCCTGTTTCCTCTTTCTCCTGTTCCCTCTTCCTCTCCCCTCCTCCTCCCCTCCTGTTTCCTCTTCCTCTCCCCTCTCTCTCCTTCTCCCCTCCGGCTCCCTCTACCTCGCTGCTCCTGCTCTCTCTCCTTCTCCCCTCCGGCTCCCTCTACCTCTCCTCTCCGGCTCCCTCTACCTCGCTGCTCCTGCTCTCTCTCCTTCTCCCCTCCGGCTCCCTCTACCTCTCCTCTCCGGCTCCCTCTACCTCGCTGCTCCTGCTCTCTCTCCTTCTCCCCTCCGGCTCCCTCTACCACAAGCGAGTGTCCTTGTAAACTGGAGTCGTGTTCCCGTTCCTTCCGTCTCCTCTATCATCTAGTTAGAAGGCTAAATGAGAAGGCTCATTTTTACACCGGATGAATTACCTCTACAGACACATCATATAACCCACCACTACAGACACATCATATCACCCACCACTACAGACACATCATATAACCCACCACTACATCATATAACCCACCACTACAGACACATCATATAACCCACCACTACAGACACATCATATCACCCACCACTACAGACACATCATATAACCCACCACTACATCATATAACCCACCACTACATCATATAACCCACCACTACATCATATAACCCACCACTACATCATATAACCCACCACTACATCATATAACCCACCAATACATCATATAACCCACCACTACATCATATAACCCACCACTACATCATATAACCCACCACTACAGACACATCATATAACCCACCACTACATCATATAACCCTTCACTACATCATATAACCCACCACCACATAATATAACCCACCACCACATCATATAACCCTCCACTACATCATATAACCCACCACTACACCATATAACCCTCCACTACAGACACATCATATAACCCACCACTACATCATATAACCCACCACTACATCATATAACCCACCACTACATCATATAACCCACCACTACATCATATAACCCACCACTACATCATATAACCCACCAATACATCATATAACCCACCACTACATCATATAACCCACCACTACATCATATAACCCACCACTACATCATATAACCCACCACTACATCATATAACCCACCACTACAGACACATCATATAACCCACCACTACATCATATAACCCACCAATACATCATATAACCCACCACTACATCATATAACCCACCACTACATCACATAACCCACCACTACAGACACATCATATAACCCACCACTACATCATATAACCCACCACTACATCATATAACCCACCACTACATCATATAACCCACCACTACAGACACATCATATAACCCACCACTACATCATATAACCCACCACTACATCATATAACCCACCACTACAGACACATCATATAACCTACCACTACATCATATAACCCACCACTACAGACACATCATATAACCCACCACTACATCATATAACCCACCACTACATCATATAACCCACCACTACATCATATAACCCACCACTACATCATATAACCCACCACTACATCATATAACCCACCACTACATCATATAACCCACCACTACATCATATAACCCACCACTACAGACACATCATATAACCCACCACTACATCATATAACCCACCACTACATCATATAACCCACCACTACATCATATAACCCACCACTACATCATATAACCCACCACTACATCATATAACCCACCACTACAGACACATCATATAACCCACCACTACATCATATAACCCACCACTACATCATATAACCCACCACTACAGACACATCATATAACCTACCACTACATCATATAACCCACCACTACAGACACATCATATAACCCACCACTACATCATATAACCCACCACTACATCATATAACCCACCACTACATCATATAACCCACCACTACATCATATAACCCACCACTACATCATATAACCCACCACTACATCATATAACCCACCACCTCTCTGTCCTCTAACGTGGCATCATGTCCTTCTGTTCTGAAGAGTGAAGCCAGACAAAATGGAAATGTCCCTTTTTACCTTAATTATCCTTACCACACTGTAGTCCCCCTAACAAGCCAGCAAACCTTCAGAGATAGTGTTTGTTTTAAAACAAGCCAGCAAACCTTCAGAGATAGTGTTTGTTTAACAACAAGCCAGCAAACCTTCAGAGATAGTGTTTGTTTTAAAACAAGCCAGCAAACCTTCAGAGATAGTGTTTGTTTTAAAACAAGCCAGCAAACCTTCAGAGATAGTGTTTGTTTTAAAACAAGCCAGCAAACCTTCAGAGATAGTGTTTGTTTTAATCTCCTCCCTGTGTTTTAGATGTTGCTCAGATGACGGAACTAGACCGCAGTTCAACCCTGATATCTCCTCCCTGTGTTTTAGATGTGGCTCAGATGACGAAACTAGACCGCAGTTCAACCCTGATATCTCCTCCCTGTGTTTTAGATGTGGCTCAGATGAAGGAACATTCCTCCGTTCCACTTGGCAAGTGTTCAAAACTACACCGTTTCTGGAAAAGTGGGTTTGAGATACCTCATCCTCAATTCATGAGGCTGCATTCCCTTTAGACCAGGAGGCCTGTCTACCGGGTACTAATTCCAATCTTAGGCAACGGCGTACTATAAAAGCTAACAGAAATATTGCTAGCGATTGCCAAGAAAATTTATTGCCTTGAAATGGAAATCGGATTCCCTCCCTGCCAGTTGCAATCTGGTTATGGGAAGTGGATAATTGTATCCCGCTGGAGAACATTACTTACAGCTTGAGGAATAAGTTAGAGACATTTTACAGGATTTGTCAACCTTTAATTGATTGTATGGAGAATCTCCCCTCACATTGATATGGAGAATCTCCCCTCACATCACATTGATATGGAGAATCTCCCCTCACATCACATTGATATAGAGAATCTCCCCTCACATCACATTGATATAGAGAATCTCCCCTCACATCACATTGATATGGAGAATCTCGCCTCACATTGACATGGAGAATCTCCCCCCACATCACATTGATATGGATAATCTCCCCCCACATTAATATGGAGAATCTCCCCTTACATTGATATGGAGAATCTCCCCTCACATACCATTGATATGGAGAATCTCCCCTCACATTGATACGGAGAATCTCCCCTCACATTGACATGGAGAATCTCCCCTCACATTGATATGGAGAATCTCCCCTCACATTGACATGGAGAATCTCCCCTCACATTGACATGGAGAATCTCCCCTCACATTGACATGGAGAATCTCCCCCCACATCACATTGATATGGAGAATCTCCCCCCACATCACATTGATATGGAGAATCTCCCCTCACATTAATATGGAGAATCTCCCCTCACATTGATATGGAGAATCTCCCCTCACATTGATACGGAGAATCTCCCCTCACATTGATATGGAGAATCTCCCCTCACATTGATACGGAGAATCTCCCCTCACATTGACATGGAGAATCTCCCCTCACATTGATATGGAGAATCTCCCCTCACATTGACATGGAGAATCTCCCCTCACATTGACATGGAGAATCTCCCCTCACATTGACATGGAGAATCTCCCCCCACATCACATTGATATGGAGAATCTCCCCCCACATCACATTGATATGGAGAATCTCCCCTCACATTAATATGGAGAATCTCCCCTCACATTGATATGGAGAATCTCCCCTCACATTGATACGGAGAATCTCCCCTCACATTGATATGGAGAATCTCCCCTCACATTGATATGGAGAATCTCCCCTCACATTGATATGGAGAATCTCCCCTCACATTGATATGGAGAATCTCCCCTCACATACCATTGATATGGAGAATCTCCCCTCACATTGATACGGAGAATCTCCCCTCACATTGATACGGAGAATCTCCCCTCACATTGATATGGAGAATCTCCCCTCACATTGATATGGAGAATCTCCCCTCACATACCATTGATATGGAGAATCTCCCCTCACATTGACATGGAGAATCTCCCCTCACATTGACATGGAGAATCTCCCCCCACATCACATTGATATGGATAATCTCCCCCCACATTAATATGGAGAATCTCCCCTTACATTGATATGGAGAATCTCCACTCACATACCATTGATATGGAGAATCTCCCCTCACATTGATACGGAGAATCTCCCCTCACATTGACATGGAGAATCTCCCCTCACATTGATATGGAGAATCTCCCCTCACATTGACATGGAGAATCTCCCCTCACATTGACATGGAGAATCTCCCCTCACATTGACATGGAGAATCTCCCCCCACATCACATTGATATGGAGAATCTCCCCCCACATCACATTGATATGGAGAATCTCCCCTCACATTAATATGGAGAATCTCCCCTCACATTGATATGGAGAATCTCCCCTCACATTGATACGGAGAATCTCCCCTCACATTGATATGGAGAATCTCCCCTCACATTGACATGGAGAATCTCCCCTCACATTGACATGGAGAATCTCCCCTCACATTGATATGGAGAATCTCCCCTCACATTGATATGGAGAATCTCCCCTCGCATTGACATGGAGAATCTCCCCTCACATTGACATGGAGAATCTCCCCTCACATTGATATGGAGAATCTCCCCTCACATTGACATGGAGAATCTCCCGTCACATTGATATGGAGAATCTCCCCTCACATCACATTGACATGGAGAATCTCCCCTCACATCACATTGATATGGAGAATCTCCCCCCACATCACATTGACATGGAGAATCTCCCCCCACATCACATTGATATGGAGAATCTCCCCCCACATCACATTGATATGGAGAATCTCCCCCCACATCACATTGATATGGAGAATCTACCCTCACATTGATATGGAGAATCTCCCCTCACATCACATTGATATGGAGAATCTCCCCTGACATTGATATGGAGAGTCTCCCCTCACATCACATTGACATGGAGAGTCTCCCCTCACATCACATTGATATGGAGAATCTCCCCCCACATCACATTGATATGGAGAATCTCCACTCGCATACCATTGACATGGAGAATCTCCCCTGACATTGATATGGAGAGTCTCCCCTCACATCACATTGACATGGAGAGTCTCCCCTCACATCACATTGATATGGAGAATCTCCCCCCACATCACATTGATATGGAGAATCTCCACTCGCATACCATTGACATGGAGAATCTCCCCTGACATTGATATGGAGAGTCTCCCCTCACATCACATTGACATGGAGAGTCTCCCCTCACATCACATTGATATGGAGAATCTCCCCTCACATTGATATGGAGAATCTCCCCTCACATCACATTGACATGGAGAGTCTCCCCTCACATCACATTGATATGGAGAATCTCCCCTCACATTGATATGGAGAATCTCCCCTCACATCACATTGACATGGAGAGTCTCCCCTTACATCACATTGATATGGAGAATCTCCCCTCACATTGATATGGAGAATCTCCCCTCACATCACATTGACATGGAGAATCTCCCCTCACATCACATTGATATGGAGAATCTCCCCTCACATCACATTGACATGGAGAATCTCCCCCCACATCACATTGATATGGAGAATCTCCCCTCACATCACATTGACATGGAGAATCTCCCCCCACATCACATTGATATGGAGAATCTCCCCCCACATCACATTGACATGGAGAATCTCCCCTCACATCACATTGATATGGAGAATCTCCCCTCACATCACATTGACATGGAGAATCTCCCCCCACATCACATTGATATGGAGAATCTCCCCTCACATCACATTGACATGGAGAATCTCCCCTCACATCACATTGATATGGAGAATCTCCCCTCACATCACATTGACATGGAGAATCTCCCCCCACATCACATTGATATGGAGAATCTCCCCTCACATCACATTGACATGGAGAATCTCCCCCCACATCACATTGACATGGAGAATCTCCCCCCACATCACATTGATATGGAGAATCTCCCCCCACATCACATTGACATGGAGAATCTCCCCCCACATCACATTGATATGGAGAATCTCCCCCCACATCACATTGATATGGAGAATCTCCCCTCACATCACATTGACATGGAGAATCTCCCCTCACATAACATTGATATGGAGAATCTCCCCCCACATCACATTGATATGGAGAATCTCCCCTCACATCACATTGATATGGAGAATCTCCCCTCACATCACATTGATATGGAGAATCTCCCCTGACATTGATATGGAGAGTCTCCCCTCACATCACATTGACATGGAGAGTCTCCCCTCACATCACATTGATATGGAGAATCTCCCCCCACATCACATTGATATGGAGAATCTCCACTCGCATACCATTGACATGGAGAATCTCCCCTGACATTGATATGGAGAGTCTCCCCTCACATCACATTGACATGGAGAGTCTCCCCTCACATCACATTGATATGGAGAATCTCCCCCCACATCACATTGATATGGAGAATCTCCACTCGCATACCATTGACATGGAGAATCTCCCCTGACATTGATATGGAGAGTCTCCCCTCACATCACATTGACATGGAGAGTCTCCCCTCACATCACATTGATATGGAGAATCTCCCCTCACATTGATATGGAGAATCTCCCCTCACATTGACATGGAGAATCTCCCCTCACATTGACATGGAGAATCTCCCCCCACATCACATTGATATGGATAATCTCCCCCCACATTAATATGGAGAATCTCCCCTTACATTGATATGGAGAATCTCCACTCACATACCATTGATATGGAGAATCTCCCCTCACATTGATACGGAGAATCTCCCCTCACATTGACATGGAGAATCTCCCCTCACATTGATATGGAGAATCTCCCCTCACATTGACATGGAGAATCTCCCCTCACATTGACATGGAGAATCTCCCCTCACATTGACATGGAGAATCTCCCCCCACATCACATTGATATGGAGAATCTCCCCCCACATCACATTGATATGGAGAATCTCCCCTCACATTAATATGGAGAATCTCCCCTCACATTGATATGGAGAATCTCCCCTCACATTGATACGGAGAATCTCCCCTCACATTGATATGGAGAATCTCCCCTCACATTGACATGGAGAATCTCCCCTCACATTGACATGGAGAATCTCCCCTCACATTGATATGGAGAATCTCCCCTCACATTGATATGGAGAATCTCCCCTCGCATTGACATGGAGAATCTCCCCTCACATTGACATGGAGAATCTCCCCTCACATTGATATGGAGAATCTCCCCTCACATTGACATGGAGAATCTCCCGTCACATTGATATGGAGAATCTCCCCTCACATCACATTGACATGGAGAATCTCCCCTCACATCACATTGATATGGAGAATCTCCCCCCACATCACATTGACATGGAGAATCTCCCCCCACATCACATTGATATGGAGAATCTCCCCCCACATCACATTGATATGGAGAATCTCCCCCCACATCACATTGATATGGAGAATCTACCCTCACATTGATATGGAGAATCTCCCCTCACATCACATTGATATGGAGAATCTCCCCTGACATTGATATGGAGAGTCTCCCCTCACATCACATTGACATGGAGAGTCTCCCCTCACATCACATTGATATGGAGAATCTCCCCCCACATCACATTGATATGGAGAATCTCCACTCGCATACCATTGACATGGAGAATCTCCCCTGACATTGATATGGAGAGTCTCCCCTCACATCACATTGACATGGAGAGTCTCCCCTCACATCACATTGATATGGAGAATCTCCCCCCACATCACATTGATATGGAGAATCTCCACTCGCATACCATTGACATGGAGAATCTCCCCTGACATTGATATGGAGAGTCTCCCCTCACATCACATTGACATGGAGAGTCTCCCCTCACATCACATTGATATGGAGAATCTCCCCTCACATTGATATGGAGAATCTCCCCTCACATCACATTGACATGGAGAGTCTCCCCTCACATCACATTGATATGGAGAATCTCCCCTCACATTGATATGGAGAATCTCCCCTCACATCACATTGACATGGAGAGTCTCCCCTTACATCACATTGATATGGAGAATCTCCCCTCACATTGATATGGAGAATCTCCCCTCACATCACATTGACATGGAGAATCTCCCCTCACATCACATTGATATGGAGAATCTCCCCTCACATCACATTGACATGGAGAATCTCCCCCCACATCACATTGATATGGAGAATCTCCCCTCACATCACATTGACATGGAGAATCTCCCCCCACATCACATTGATATGGAGAATCTCCCCCCACATCACATTGACATGGAGAATCTCCCCTCACATCACATTGATATGGAGAATCTCCCCTCACATCACATTGACATGGAGAATCTCCCCCCACATCACATTGATATGGAGAATCTCCCCTCACATCACATTGACATGGAGAATCTCCCCTCACATCACATTGATATGGAGAATCTCCCCTCACATCACATTGACATGGAGAATCTCCCCCCACATCACATTGATATGGAGAATCTCCCCTCACATCACATTGACATGGAGAATCTCCCCCCACATCACATTGACATGGAGAATCTCCCCCCACATCACATTGATATGGAGAATCTCCCCCCACATCACATTGACATGGAGAATCTCCCCCCACATCACATTGATATGGAGAATCTCCCCCCACATCACATTGATATGGAGAATCTCCCCTCACATCACATTGACATGGAGAATCTCCCCTCACATAACATTGATATGGAGAATCTCCCCCCACATCACATTGATATGGAGAATCTCCCCTCACATCACATTGATATGGAGAATCTCCCCTCACATCACATTGATATGGAGAATCTCCCCTGACATTGATATGGAGAGTCTCCCCTCACATCACATTGACATGGAGAGTCTCCCCTCACATCACATTGATATGGAGAATCTCCCCCCACATCACATTGATATGGAGAATCTCCACTCGCATACCATTGACATGGAGAATCTCCCCTGACATTGATATGGAGAGTCTCCCCTCACATCACATTGACATGGAGAGTCTCCCCTCACATCACATTGATATGGAGAATCTCCCCCCACATCACATTGATATGGAGAATCTCCACTCGCATACCATTGACATGGAGAATCTCCCCTGACATTGATATGGAGAGTCTCCCCTCACATCACATTGACATGGAGAGTCTCCCCTCACATCACATTGATATGGAGAATCTCCCCTCACATTGATATGGAGAATCTCCCCTCACATCACATTGACATGGAGAGTCTCCCCTCACATCACATTGATATGGAGAATCTCCCCTCACATTGATATGGAGAATCTCCCCTCACATCACATTGACATGGAGAGTCTCCCCTCACATCACATTGATATGGAGAATCTCCCCTCACATTGATATGGAGAATCTCCCCTCACATCACATTGACATGGAGAATCTCCCCTCACATCACATTGATATGGAGAATCTCCCCTCACATCACATTGACATGGAGAATCTCCCCCCACATCACATTGATATGGAGAATCTCCCCTCACATCACATTGACATGGAGAATCTCCCCCCACATCACATTGATATGGAGAATCTCCCCCCACATCACATTGACATGGAGAATCTCCCCTCACATCACATTGATATGGAGAATCTCCCCTCACATCACATTGACATGGAGAATCTCCCCCCACATCACATTGATATGGAGAATCTCCCCTCACATCACATTGACATGGAGAATCTCCCCTCACATCACATTGATATGGAGAATCTCCCCTCACATCACATTGACATGGAGAATCTCCCCCCACATCACATTGATATGGAGAATCTCCCCTCACATCACATTGACATGGAGAATCTCCCCCCACATCACATTGACATGGAGAATCTCCCCCCACATCACATTGATATGGAGAATCTCCCCCCACATCACATTGACATGGAGAATCTCCCCCCACATCACATTGATATGGAGAATCTCCCCCCACATCACATTGATATGGAGAATCTCCCCTCACATCACATTGACATGGAGAATCTCCCCTCACATAACATTGATATGGAGAATCTCCCCCCACATCACATTGATATGGAGAATCTCCCCTCACATCACATTGATATGGAGAATCTCCCCTCACATCACATTGATATGGAGAATCTCCCCTGACATTGATATGGAGAGTCTCCCCTCACATCACATTGACATGGAGAGTCTCCCCTCACATCACATTGATATGGAGAATCTCCCCCCACATCACATTGATATGGAGAATCTCCACTCGCATACCATTGACATGGAGAATCTCCCCTGACATTGATATGGAGAGTCTCCCCTCACATCACATTGACATGGAGAGTCTCCCCTCACATCACATTGATATGGAGAATCTCCCCCCACATCACATTGATATGGAGAATCTCCACTCGCATACCATTGACATGGAGAATCTCCCCTGACATTGATATGGAGAGTCTCCCCTCACATCACATTGACATGGAGAGTCTCCCCTCACATCACATTGATATGGAGAATCTCCCCTCACATTGATATGGAGAATCTCCCCTCACATCACATTGACATGGAGAGTCTCCCCTCACATCACATTGATATGGAGAATCTCCCCTCACATTGATATGGAGAATCTCCCCTCACATCACATTGACATGGAGAGTCTCCCCTCACATCACATTGATATGGAGAATCTCCCCTCACATTGACATGGAGAATCTCCCCTCACATCACATTGATATGGAGAATCTCCCCTCACATCACATTGACATGGAGAATCTCCCCCCACATCACATTGATATGGAGAATCTCCCCTCACATCACATTGATATGGAGAATCTCCCCCCACATCACATTGATATGGAGAATCTCCACTCGCATACCATTGACATGGAGAATCTCCCCTGACATTGATATGGAGAGTCTCCCCTCACATCACATTGACATGGAGAGTCTCCCCTCACATCACATTGATATGGAGAATCTCCCCTCACATTGATATGGAGAATCTCCCCTCACATCACATTGACATGGAGAGTCTCCCCTCACATCACATTGATATGGAGAATCTCCCCTCACATTGATATGGAGAATCTCCCCTCACATCACATTGACATGGAGAGTCTCCCCTCACATCACATTGATATGGAGAATCTCCCCTCACATTGATATGGAGAATCTCCCCTCACATCACATTGACATGGAGAATCTCCCCTCACATCACATTGACATGGAGAATCTCCCCCCACATCACATTGATATGGAGAATCTCCCCTCACATCACATTGACATGGAGAATCTCCCCCCACATCACATTGATATGGAGAATCTCCCCCCACATCACATTGACATGGAGAATCTCCCCTCACATCACATTGATATGGAGAATCTCCCCTCACATCACATTGACATGGAGAATCTCCCCCCACATCACATTGATATGGAGAATCTCCCCTCACATCACATTGACATGGAGAATCTCCCCTCACATCACATTGATATGGAGAATCTCCCCTCACATCACATTGACATGGAGAATCTCCCCCCACATCACATTGATATGGAGAATCTCCCCTCACATCACATTGACATGGAGAATCTCCCCCCACATCACATTGACATGGAGAATCTCCCCCCACATCACATTGATATGGAGAATCTCCCCCCACATCACATTGACATGGAGAATCTCCCCCCACATCACATTGATATGGAGAATCTCCCCCCACATCACATTGATATGGAGAATCTCCCCTCACATCACATTGACATGGAGAATCTCCCCTCACATAACATTGATATGGAGAATCTCCCCCCACATCACATTGATATGGAGAATCTCCCCTCACATCACATTGATATGGAGAATCTCCCCTCACATCACATTGATATGGAGAATCTCCCCTGACATTGATATGGAGAGTCTCCCCTCACATCACATTGACATGGAGAGTCTCCCCTCACATCACATTGATATGGAGAATCTCCCCCCACATCACATTGATATGGAGAATCTCCACTCGCATACCATTGACATGGAGAATCTCCCCTGACATTGATATGGAGAGTCTCCCCTCACATCACATTGACATGGAGAGTCTCCCCTCACATCACATTGATATGGAGAATCTCCCCCCACATCACATTGATATGGAGAATCTCCACTCGCATACCATTGACATGGAGAATCTCCCCTGACATTGATATGGAGAGTCTCCCCTCACATCACATTGACATGGAGAGTCTCCCCTCACATCACATTGATATGGAGAATCTCCCCTCACATTGATATGGAGAATCTCCCCTCACATCACATTGACATGGAGAGTCTCCCCTCACATCACATTGATATGGAGAATCTCCCCTCACATTGACATGGAGAGTCTCCCCTCACATCACATTGATATGGAGAATCTCCCCTCACATTGATATGGAGAATCTCCCCTCACATCACATTGACATGGAGAGTCTCCCCTCACATCACATTGATATGGAGAATCTCCCCTCACATTGACATGGAGAATCTCCCCTCACATCACATTGATATGGAGAATCTCCCCTCACATCACATTGACATGGAGAATCTCCCCCCACATCACATTGATATGGAGAATCTCCCCTCACATCACATTGACATGGAGAATCTCCCCCCACATCACATTGATATGGAGAATCTCCCCCCACATCACATTGACATGGAGAATCTCCCCTCACATCACATTGATATGGAGAATCTCCCCTCACATCACATTGACATGGAGAATCTCCCCCCACATCACATTGATATGGAGAATCTCCCCTCACATCACATTGACATGGAGAATCTCCCCTCACATCACATTGATATGGAGAATCTCCCCTCACATCACATTGACATGGAGAATCTCCCCCCACATCACATTGATATGGAGAATCTCCCCTCACATCACATTGACATGGAGAATCTCCCCCCACATCACATTGACATGGAGAATCTCCCCCCACATCACATTGATATGGAGAATCTCCCCCCACATCACATTGACATGGAGAATCTCCCCCCACATCACATTGATATGGAGAATCTCCCCCCACATCACATTGATATGGAGAATCTCCCCTCACATCACATTGACATGGAGAATCTCCCCTCACATAACATTGATATGGAGAATCTCCCCCCACATCACATTGATATGGAGAATCTCCCCTCACATCACATTGATATGGAGAATCTCCCCTCACATCACATTGATATGGAGAATCTCCCCCACATCACATTGATATGGAGAATCTCCCCCCACATCACATTGATATGGAGAATCTCCCCTCACATCACATTGATATGGAGAATCTCCCCCCACATCACATTGATATGGAGAATCTCCCCTCACATCACATTGATATGGAGAATCTCCCCTCACATCACATTGATATGGAGAATCTCCCCCCACATCACATTGACATGGAGAATCTCCCCCCACATCACATTGACATGGAGAATCTCCCCTCACATCACATTGATATGGAGAATCTCCCCCCACATCACATTGATATGGAGAATCTCCCCTCACATCACATTGATATGGAGAATCTCCCCCCACATCACATTGATATTGAGAATCTCCCCCCACATCACATTGATATGGAGAATCTCCCCTCACATCACATTGATATGGAGAATCTCCCCCCACATCACATTGACATGGAGAATCTCCCCCCACATCACATTGATTGCATCTCTATATAATCCTCATGTTTCACACTTAATGTATAATATGTAGCCTACGGCAGGTGACCACATAATCCAATATCTCATTCTTAAAAAAAAATATTATTATAATTTATATATATACAGTTGAAGTCAGAAGTTAACATACACTTAGGTTGGAGTCATTAAAACTTGTTTTTCAACCACTCCGCAAATGTCTTGTTAACAAACTATAGTTTTGGCAAGTCGGTGAGGACATCTACTTTGTGCATGACACAAGTCATTTTTCCAACAATTATTTACAGACAGATTATTTCAATTATACACAACACAACACAACACAACTGATTGGCTCAAACGCATTAAGAAAGAAAGAAATTCTACAAATGTACTTTTAACAAGGCACACATGTTAATTGAAATGCATTCCAGGTGACTACTTCATGAAGCTGGTTGAGAGAATGCCAAGAGTGTGCAAAGCTGTCGTCAAGGCAAAGGGTGGCTACTTTGAAGAATCTGAAATATATACTTTTTAGTTACTACATGATTCCATATGTTTCATTTCATAGTTTTGATGTCTTCACCATTATTTTACAATGTAGAAAATAGTCAAAATAAAGACAAACCCTGGAATGAGTCGGTGTGTTCAAACAATTTATTTTTTAACTCACGGTCCCCAGCGAGAATCAAACCCTTTATCCTGGCGTTGCTACATACCAACTGAGCACCAAGGTTGAAAGGCCTCTGCCCTCATTACAGATGACATGAATCAGATATATATTTTACCTTTACCGTTAAGAACAAATTCTTATTTTCAATGACGGCCTAGGAACAGCAGGTTAACTGCCTGTTCAGGGGCAGAACGACAGATTTTTACCTTGTCAGCTCGGGGATTTGAACTTGCAACCTTCCAGTTACTAGTCTAACGCTCTAACCACTAGGCTACCCTGCCGCCTCTACACTCTAACCACTACCCTTGTTCTAGCTCCTCATCTGCCAGATGAATAACTAATGAGGCACAGTGTATGTCAACATTAATTTCCCAGAGCCAGGATATAAAGTGCAGGGAAATCGATAGTGACTGCCTTGGTCTGAGACAGTAATTACCATCCAGACCAGAGATTGTCTGGGGCCTATATAAAATAGTACTTACGAACGAAATCTAGAATGTTTGTACACATAGAAGAAGTGGGATTTATCAAACAGTCCTACGAGCGTCATACTCACACTGGTAGGAGATAACCATTGTTATACAACGGGTGGTTCTAATCCTGAATGCTGATTGGTTAAAACCGCATTCCAGCTGGTGTCTATTCCACAAGTTACCGCCGGCTAAGTCTATGACGTTAAAATGCCTATTTACTCTGTTCCACCTGACTACGCAATCCACTGTCTCATCAGCCCAGCCAGGCAATTTATAAACTTGATCTCCACTATAAAAAGCATCTTGACATTATCTCACATTTCTTTTAGAAAAACAATTAGTTTTCAACAGCAGAGATTTGTATAAACCTTGTCTGTCGTTCTGACATTTGCAACATTGTTTCAATATTCAAATTCAAATTTAATCTCCAGCTGTCCCGTAGTAATGAACATGTTGGGAGTCGGGACGAGACAGACAGACAGGCAGCGTTTCTCAACCAGTCTAAATCATGAATCAGCTGGCATTTTTATGGATATATAAATAAATGTAAACTGAAAAGGATAAAATGCAGCTAGTTTGCAGTCTTTCAAGCTTCAGTTTGAAGTGATTGTGTTAGCTGTGTTGTTGGTTAGCTCCTCTGAACAAAAGTGTCTTGACAAGAGAGCACATTTTCTGCTCCAGGTGGAAATCGGGTCTCATTAGCTCGTTGTTATTGACGTGCCCAAATAAATGTCACTAGAAAACAGCTTAAAACTTCTCTAGGAATTGTCAAATGGTGGAGGATGTCTGCTTCAATACCATAACCTGTTTGGGCTAGGGGGCAGCATTTTCACGTTTGGATGAAAAGCGTGCCCAGAGTAAATTGCCTCCTACTCAGTCCCAGATGCTAATATATGCATATTATTATTAGTATTGGATAGAAACCACTCTGAAGTTTCTAAAACTGTTTGAATCATGTCTGTGACTATAACATAACTTATTTGGCAGGCAAAACCCCAAGGACAAACCATTCAGATTTGTTTTTGTTTTGAATCCAGATTTCTAAGGGACCTTCCTGCAGTTCCTATCGCTTCCACTGGATGTCAACAGTCTTTAGAAATTGGTTGAGGTTTTTCCTTTGAGAAATGAAGAAGTAGCACTGTTCAGAATGAGGCACCCGTGAAGTGTACTGTTTGTTAGAGGCGCGTGACCAGAAAGCATGCTACACATTGTTTTCCTCCGGTATTGAACACAGATCATCCCGTCTTCAATTTTATCGATTATTTACGTTAAAATATACCTAAAGTTGTATTACAAAAGTAGTTTGAAATGTTTGGACAAAGCTTACAGGTAACTTTTGAGATATTTTGTTGTCACATTGTGCAAGTTGGAACCAGTGTTTTTCTGGATCAAACGTGCCAAATAAATTGACATTTTGGATATATATCGACGAAATTAATCGAACAAAAGGACCATTTGTGATGTTTATGGGACATATTGGAATGCCAAAAGAAGCAGCTCGTCAAAGGTAAGGCATGAATTATATCTTTATTTCTGTGTTTTGTGTCGCGCCGGGAGGGTTGAAATATGATGGTCTGTGATTGTTAGCTGGGGTACTATTCTCAGATAATAGCATTGTTTGCTTTCATCGTAAAGCATTTTTGAAATCTGACACGTTGGCTGGATTCACAAGCTTTAATTTGGTATATTGAATGTGTGATTTCATGAAAGTTACATTTTTATAGTAATGTACTTGAATTTGGCGCTCTGCATTTTCACTGGATGTTGGCCAGGTGGGACGCTACCGTCCCACATATCCCAGAGAGGTACAAACACAAGTTCAGCTACTTTGCAGTTAGTCTGGCTGCACTGTTTGACGTGACCGTAAGTTAGCCGTAGTTGGTTAGCTAGCAAGGTAGGGTGACCAGACGTTCCCGTTTTGCGGGGACAGTCCCTGTTTTTGGTGGCCCTTCCCCAGCAATGTTAAAAACAGACCGCAAAGTATATTTTACGTAGAAAGAAAGGCCGTTTGACATACAAGCTAGCAATCGTTTGACATACAAGCTAGTGATGTTGTAATGTCACAATGCATTATACAGCTAGATGACCTGCTCTATAAGGTTTTAAGTAGGTAATGCTAACTAAGTTAGCTAGCTAGGTTGGCTAGCTACTGTCAGGGTAGCTAGGTTGGCTAGCTACTGTCACGGTAGCTAGGTTGGCTAGCTACTGTCAGGGTAGCTAGGTTGGCTAGCTACTGTCAGGGTAGCTAGGTTGGCTAGCTACTGTCAGGGTAGCTAGGTTGGCTAGCTACTGTCACGGTAGCTAGGTTGGCTAGCTACTGTCACGGTAGCTAGGTTGGCTAGCTACTGTCAGGGTAGCTAGGTTGGCTAGCTACTGTCAGGGTAGCGAGGTTAAAAAAACGTTCACATGTAAACATGCAGTGGACGGGCTATTTTGAAAATATGGATATATTAAATTACGGCACAATTTATTATGGATTAATGTTCGTGGATAACATTAGCATAATGTTTTCTGTTAGAGAGTGGAGAGGAAGGAGAGGAGGAAGACTGGATAGGAAGGAGAGTGAAGGAGAGGAGGAAGACTGGATAGGAAGGAGAGTGAAGGAGAGGAGGAAGACTGGATAGGAAGGAGAGTGAAGGAGAGGAGGAAGACTGGATAGGAAGGAGAGTGAAGGAGAGGAGGTAGACTGGATAGGAAGGAGAGTGAAGGAGAGGAAAGGTAAAGATATGATTACAAAGCCTGCCAATTTATTATTCCAAACAATGTTTTTGAGATAAAGTACAAAAAATGAGGCAAGCAATGGGAATCTGTTAACCAAAGAATTTTATCTAATAGTATACTATTTATTATTAAAGCTTGGAGAGATTAGGAGAAGAGTTCGAGAAGGAAAGGAAGAAAGAAGAAAAGGAAGGAAAGAGAAGGAAGACGAGTGAAGAAAAGAGGAGGAGTTAGAAGAGCAGACAGAGGAGGTACACTGGCTCTTTCCAAGAAACGGAAAATGCCATTTTAAAGACAACATGATGAGAGAATGTCCATTTATACGCTCAGGTCAAGCCGATAGAATGGTTCACTGCACCCTTTGTCATTCCTCTCTTTCAATTGGCTGCCGGTGAAGAACGGCAGTGGTGGAACATCAGCAGACGAAAAAGCATAAAGCCTCTCTGATTGGCCGTGTTGGTTTGCCCTCTGTCACCACATTCTTTCAGAAGGTAGAGCCTTCCCAAGAATAATATGATTTAGCTGTGCAGGAGGGTGTCTTTGCATATCACACTAGGAGACACAATCATAGTTACAGATCTATGGACTGCACAGCACAACTGACACGGAAGCTTTATGAGCCAAAGTTTACATGTGCTACGACAAAATGTGAAGCCATAGTGAGTAACGTGTTAGCACCACGTGCTAGGACACAATGTGAAGCCATAGTGAGTAACGTGTTAGCACCACATGCTAGGACACAATGTGAAGCCATAGTGAGTAACGTGTTAGCACCACGTGCTAGGACACCATGTGAAGCCATAGTGAGTAACGTGTTAGCACCACGTGCTAGGACACCATGTGAAGCCATAGTGAGTAACGTGTTAGCACCACGTGCTAGGACACAATGTGAAGCCATAGTGAGTAGCGTGTTAGCACCACGTGCTAGAACACAATGTGAAGCCATAGTGAGTAGCGTGTTAGCACCACGTGCTAGGACACAATGTGAAGCCATAGTGAGTAGCGTGTTAGCACCACGTGCTAGGACACAATGTGAAGCCATAGTGAGTAGCGTGTTAGCACCACGGGTAACTACTTTGGTAACACAGGACCTAGACCAGGTTGAATTTGTATCCCTGTCCATTGATGTGTCCAATCACGGACATGTAAAGCTGTTGCCAATAGTAGTCAGATATTGTCAGATATATGATGGCAAGACATCTGTGGAAACAAAACGCCTTGATTTTATTTTTTGTTGAATTGAAATGAGAAACGGCAGCTGAGGTCCTGCTGGTCATCCAGAAATGTAACCTGCAAAACAAAGTCGTGTCATTCTCTGCCGACAACACAAATACCAACCTTGGAGGACTGAATAGGCTGGGGAGGGTCAATGTCCATACCAACGTTAAAAATGCTCTGTAGCGGGAGGTGATTGGCTGAGGTTGTCCAGCCCGCATCATTCATAACACGGCCAGAACAGCTTTGGATATGATTCCCCTTGATGTTGAGTACCTGCTCACAAAGATATTTTCATATTTTCACCGTCAGAGTAGAAAGACTGAAGGTCTTTTGTGAGTTTGTTGGCCAGGAAGTACCATAACATTTTAGGACACATCGATGTTCGCTGGCTGTCCCTGCTCCCTGCTCTAGAAAGAGTGCTGAAAATGTGCCATTGAAATCTTTTTTTCTTGCTCTGTTTGCCCTGTTGTCCTGCGAACAATGTTCGAAGATCCACTGACTGAACTTTGGCTGGACTTTGTCCCGGGAAACTTGACCATATTCAGTGACACGATCAAGATGCTCAGAGGCCAGGACCACTGTGCTGTGGACCCCGCTGCAATTCTGAGAAACGTTGAGGTAAAAACGTTGAGGTAAAATTGACTGTAAGACGTGATGACAACTTCATTCCGTTTTTTTTTGGTCAGAGGACTTCTGAGAGAACTAGAGGACAATGGAGCCATGTCTAAAGAGAGCTTTCTCAAAACATCCCGATCGTTCTTCACTACGGCTGTGAACTACTTGCAGGCATTGGGGAAAGCACACAGACAATCTAAAATATTCACATGGTCTCCTGTTTAAAAAGACAACCTCAGCGTGAAGAGATCTGGGAAGGCAGCCACACTGCAGGAAACAATGCCCCAATGTGACCATCAATGAGGATGCATTGTTTGACGAGGTTACTGGCCTGCAAGAGTTCCTAAAGGGGGGAATCGCTTGAAGAATGGAAAACATCTGAGACACCGTTTAGTCAGAGATGGAGCACGGTGGTTACCCACTTCAAAGAGAACGACATCCCACACACTCTAACCTGGCTAGATTAGCGTCTGTTGTCGTGTGCTTGCCTGGAAGTAATGCACCAGTGGAGAGAGTGTTCTCCCAAATGAATTATCCCACCTGTCTCTAATTCCAAAGGCTGCAAGTTTGAATCCAGTAATATAAAGTTGTTTATTTACAGTGCCTTGCGAAAGTATTTGGCCCCCTTGAACTTTGCGACCTTTTGCCACATTTCAGGCTTCAAACATAAAGATATAAAACTGTATTTTTTGTGAAGAATCAACAACAAGTGGGACACAATCATGAAGTGGAACGACATTTATTGGATATTTCAAACTTTTTTAACAAATCAAAAACTGAAAAATTGGGCGTGCAAAATTATTCAGCCCCCTTAAGTTAATACTTTGTAGCGCCACCTTTTGCTGCGATTACAGCTGTAAGTCGCCTACCATACAGTAGATAACATATCATACTAAATGAATACCTACCATACAGTAGATAACATATCATACTAAATGAATACCTACCATACAGTACATACCATATCATACTAAATCACTACCTACCATACAGTAGATAACATATCATACTAAATGACTACCTACCATACAGTAGATAACATATCATACTAAATGAATACCTACCATACAGTAGATAACATAGCATACTAAATGACTACCTACCTACCATACAGTACATAACATATCATACTAAATGACTACCTACCATACAGTACATAACATATCATACTAAATGAATACCTACCATACAGTACATAACATATCATACTAAATGAATACCTACCATACAGTAGATAACATAGCATACTAAATGAATACCTACCATACAGTACATAACATATCATACTAAATGACTACCTACCATACAGTACATAACATATCATACTAAATCACTACCTACCATACAGTACATAACATACCATACTAAATGAATACCTACCATACAGTACATAACATATCATACTAAATGAATACCTACCATACAGTACATAACATATCATACTAAATGACTACCTACCATACAGTACATAACATATCATACTAAATCACTACCTACCATACAGTACATAACATACTATACTAAATGAATACCTACCTACCATACAGTACATAACATATCATACTAAATCACTACCTACCATACAGTACATAACATATCATACTAAATGAATACCTACCTACCATACAGTACATAACATATCATACTAAATCACTACCTACCATACAGTACATAACATATCATACTAAATGAATACCTACCTACCATACAGTACATAACATATCATACTAAATGAATTCCTACCTACCATACAGTACATAACATATCATACTAAATGAATACCTACCTACCATACAGTAGATAACATATCATACTAAATGAATACCTACCTACCATACAGTAGATAACATATCATACTAAATGACTACCTACCATACAGTAGATAACATATCATACTAAATCACTACCTACCATACAGTAGATAACATATCATACTAAATGAATACCTACCATACAGTACATAACATATCATACTAAATCACTACCTACCTACCATACAGTACATAACATATCATACTAAATTGAGCGAGACAGATTTCTGTTTACTATGTTACGTCTACCCCTGAGTCTAGGTTGATGTTCAAGTCTCTGGTCTGCCTTGAGGCTACTGTACTGGGACCTGGCTCAGTGTGGCACATATACACACAGTGGACACACACACACACACTGGGCACACACACACTGGGCACGGACACACACACCCACTGGACACACACACACACACACCCACCCACTGGGCACACACACACACACACCCCCACTGGGCACACACATACTAGGCACACACACACACACACTGGGCGCACACACTGGGCACACACACACTGGGCACACACACACACTGGGCACACACACACACACACACACACAGACTGATAACAGTTTCTCACGCTACTTTATGAAATCCATCAAATTATAAATATTTCAATATTTTCCGTTGAGCGAAGCTTGGGTTGCTATAGCAACACCTAGACCAGCTAGCCTTAGGACTAAAGATGACTGGGGGGGGGGGGGAAAACACTACTCAGGATGTGATGTCACAAAGGATGTGATGTCACAAAGTAACCCAGCACCGGCTAGCCTTAGGACTAAAGATGACTGGGGGGGAAAAAACACTACTCAGGATGTGATGTCACAAAGGATGTGATGTCACAAAGTAACCCAGCACCGGCTAGCCTTAGGACTAAAGATGACTGGGGGGGGAAAAAACACTACTCAGGATGTGATGTCACAAAGGATGTGATGTCACAAAGTAACCCAGCAACTACATCCTTCCCGTGAACAAGATCATTCTTTTTTTTTAGATGCGTTTGGGCATCTGATGTTATGACTGTAGCCTTCAGTCCCCGGATACCAAAATATAAACCCCCTGAACATTTTAAAATCACTGTGGACATTTCCCGTTTCCCCGCCAAAAAAAACGAGTCGAGTTTCACCTCGATTCACTGAAATGTATTTTAGGTAGAGTGTTATTTACAGACTACAAATAATAGTCAATCAGATTTACAGTGAGAACATTTAAATCATCCATTCCTACAGTAGAATGTCCAGTCATCTCTGTCTGTTGTTTGGGCTGTCAGTCATCTCTTTTCTGTTGTTTGGGCTGTCAGTCATCTCTGTCTGTTGTTTGGGCTGTCAGTCATCTCTTTTCTGTTGTTTGGGCTGTCAGTCATCTCTTTTCTGTTGTTTGGGCTGTCAGTCATCTCTGTCTGTTGTTTGGGCTGTCAGTCATCTCTGTCTGTTGTTTGGGCTGTCGGTCATCTCTGTCTGTTGTTTGGGCTGTCAGTCATCTCTGTCTGTTGTTTGGGCTGTCGGTCATCTCTGTCTGTTGTTTGGACTGTCGGTCATCTCTTTTCTGTTGTTTGGGCTGTCAGTCATCTCTTTTCTGTTGTTTGGGCTGTCAGTCATCTCTGTCTGTTGTTTGGGCTGTCGGTCATCTCTGTCTGTTGTTTGGGCTGTCGGTCATCTCTGTCTGTTGTTTGGGCTGTCGGTCATCTCTGTCTGTTGTTTGGGCTGTCGGTCATCTCTGTCTGTTGTTTGGGCTGTCGGTCATCTCTGTCTGTTGTTTGGGCTGTCGGTCATCTCTGTCTGTTGTTTGGGCTGTCGGTCATCTCTGTCTGTTGTTTGGGCTGTCGGTCATCTCTGTCTGTTGTCTGGGCTGTCGGTCATCTCTGTCTGTTGTCTGGGCTGTCAGTCATCTCTGTCTGTTGTCTGGGCTGTCAGTCATCTCTGTCTGTTGTCTGGGCTGTCAGTCATCTCTGTCTGTTGTTTGGGCTGTCAGTCATCTCTGTCTGTTGTTTGGGCTGTCAGTCATCTCTGTCTGTTGTTTGGGCTGTCAGTCATCTCTGTCTGTTGTTTGGGCTGTCAGTCATCTCTGTCTGTTGTTTGGGCTGTCAGTCATCTCTGTCTGTTGTTTGGGCTGTCAGTCATCTCTGTCTGTTGTTTGGGCTGTCAGTCATCTCTGTCTGTTGTCTGGGCTGTCAGTCATCTCTGTCTGTTGTCTGGGCTGTCAGTCATCTCTGTCTGTTGTTTGGGCTGTCAGTCATCTCTGTCTGTTGTTTGGGCTGTCAGTCATCTCTGTCTGTTGTTTGGGCTGTCAGTCATCTCTGTCTGTTGTTTGGGCTGTCAGTCATCTCTGTCTGTTGTTTGGGCTGTCAGTCATCTCTGTCTGTTGTCTGGGCTGTCAGTCATCTCTGTCTGTTGTCTGGGCTGTCAGTCATCTCTATCTGTTGTTTGGGCTGTCAGTTCTCTCTGTCTGTTGTTTGGGCTGTCAGTCATCTCTGTCTGTTGTTTGGGCTGTCAGTCATCTCTGTCTGTTGTCTGGGCTGTCAGTCATCTCTGTCTGTTGTCTGGGCTGTCAGTCATCTCTGTCTGTTGTCTGGGCTGTCAGTCATCTCTGTCTGTTGTTTGGGCTGTCAGTCATCTCTGTCTGTTGTTTGGGCTGTCAGTCATCTCTGTCTGTTGTTTGGGCTGTCAGTCATCTCTGTCTGTTGTTTGGGCTGTCAGTCATCTCTGTCTGTTGTTTGGGCTGTCAGTCATCTCTGTCTGTTGTTTGGGCTGTCAGTCATCTCTGTCTGTTGTTTGGGCTGTCAGTCATCTCTGTCTGTTGTTTGGGCTGTCAGTCATCTCTGTCTGTTGTTTGGGCTGTCAGTCATCTCTGTCTGTTGTTTGGGCTGTCAGTCATCTCTGTCTGTTGTTTGGGCTGTCAGTCATCTCTGTCTGTTGTCTGGGCTGTCAGTCATCTCTGTCTGTTGTCTGGGCTGTCAGTCATCTCTGTCTGTTGTTTGGGCTGTCAGTCATCTCTGTCTGTTCTTTGGGCTGTCAGTCATCTCTGTCTGTTCTTTGGGCTGTCAGTCATCTCTGTCTGTTGTTTGGGCTGTCAGTCATCTCTGTCTGTTGTTTGGGCTGTCAGTCATCTCTGTCTGTTGTCTGGGCTGTCAGTCATCTCTGTCTGTTGTTTGGGCTGTCAGTCATCTCTGTCTGTTGTTTGGGCTGTCAGTCATCTCTGTCTGTTGTTTGGGCTGTCAGTCATCTCTGTCTGTTGTCTGGGCTGTCAGTCATCTCTGTCTGTTGTTTGGGCTGTCAGTCATCTCTGTCTGTTGTTTGGGCTGTCAGTCATCTCTGTCTGTTGTTTGGGCTGTCAGTCATCTCTGTCTGTTTGGGCTGTCAGTCATCTCTGTCTGTTGTTTTGGCTGTCAGTCATCTCTGTCTGTTGTTTGGGCTGTCAGTCATCTCTGTCTGTTGTTTGGGCTGTCAGTCATCTCTGTTTGTTGTTTGGACTGTCGGTCATCTCTGTCTGTTGTTTGGGCTGTCGGTCATCTCTGTCTGTTGTTTGGGCTGTCGGTCATCTCTGTCTGTTGTTTGGGCTGTCAGTCATCTCTGTTTGTTGTTTGGACTGTCGGTCATCTCTGTCTGTTGTTTGGGCTGTCGGTCATCTCTGTCTGTTGTTTGGGCTGTCGGTCATCTCTGTCTGTTGTTTGGGCTGTCGGTCATCTCTGTCTGTTGTTTGGGCTGTCGGTCATCTCTGTCTGTTGTTTGGGCTGTCGGTCATCTCTGTCTGTTGTTTGGGCTGTCGGTCATCTCTGTCTGTTGTTTGGGCTGTCGGTCATCTCTGTCTGTTGTCTGGGCTGTCGGTCATCTCTGTCTGTTGTCTGGGCTGTCAGTCATCTCTGTCTGTTGTCTGGGCTGTCAGTCATCTCTGTCTGTTGTCTGGGCTGTCAGTCATCTCTGTCTGTTGTCTGGGCTGTCAGTCATCTCTGTCTGTTGTTTGGGCTGTCAGTCATCTCTGTCTGTTGTTTGGGCTGTCAGTCATCTCTGTCTGTTGTTTGGGCTGTCAGTCATCTCTGTCTGTTGTTTGGGCTGTCAGTCATCTCTGTCTGTTGTTTGGGCTGTCAGTCATCTCTGTCTGTTGTTTGGGCTGTCAGTCATCTCTGTCTGTTGTTTGGGCTGTCAGTCATCTCTGTCTGTTGTCTGGGCTGTCAGTCATCTCTGTCTGTTGTCTGGGCTGTCAGTCATCTCTGTCTGTTGTTTGGGCTGTCAGTCATCTCTGTCTGTTGTTTGGGCTGTCAGTCATCTCTGTCTGTTGTTTGGGCTGTCAGTCATCTCTGTCTGTTGTTTGGGCTGTCAGTCATCTCTGTCTGTTGTTTGGGCTGTCAGTCATCTCTGTCTGTTGTCTGGGCTGTCAGTCATCTCTGTCTGTTGTCTGGGCTGTCAGTCATCTCTATCTGTTGTTTGGGCTGTCAGTTCTCTCTGTCTGTTGTTTGGGCTGTCAGTCATCTCTGTCTGTTGTTTGGGCTGTCAGTCATCTCTGTCTGTTGTTTGGGCTGTCAGTCATCTCTGTCTGTTGTCTGGGCTGTCAGTCATCTCTGTCTGTTGTCTGGGCTGTCAGTCATCTCTGTCTGTTGTCTGGGCTGTCAGTCATCTCTGTCTGTTGTTTGGGCTGTCAGTCATCTCTGTCTGTTGTTTGGGCTGTCAGTCATCTCTGTCTGTTGTTTGGGCTGTCAGTCATCTCTGTCTGTTGTTTGGGCTGTCAGTCATCTCTGTCTGTTGTTTGGGCTGTCAGTCATCTCTGTCTGTTGTTTGGGCTGTAAGTCATCTCTGTTTGTTGTTTGGGCTGTCAGTCATCTCTGTCTGTTGTTTGGGCTGTCAGTCATCTCTGTCTGTTGTTTGGGCTGTCAGTCATCTCTGTCTGTTGTTTGGGCTGTCAGTCATCTCTGTCTGTTGTTTGGGCTGTCAGTCATCTCTGTCTGTTGTCTGGGCTGTCAGTCATCTCTGTCTGTTGTCTGGGCTGTCAGTCATCTCTGTCTGTTGTTTGGGCTGTCAGTCATCTCTGTCTGTTCTTTGGGCTGTCAGTCATCTCTGTCTGTTGTTTGGGCTGTCAGTCATCTCTGTCTGTTGTTTGGGCTGTCAGTCATCTCTGTCTGTTGTTTGGGCTGTCAGTCATCTCTGTCTGTTGTCTGGGCTGTCAGTCATCTCTGTCTGTTGTTTGGGCTGTCAGTCATCTCTGTCTGTTGTTTGGGCTGTCAGTCATCTCTGTCTGTTGTTTGGGCTGTCAGTCATCTCTGTCTGTTGTCTGGGCTGTCAGTCATCTCTGTCTGTTGTTTGGGCTGTCAGTCATCTCTGTCTGTTGTTTGGGCTGTCAGTCATCTCTGTCTGTTGTTTGGGCTGTCAGTCATCTCTGTCTGTTTGGGCTGTCAGTCATCTCTGTCTGTTGTTTTGGCTGTCAGTCATCTCTGTCTGTTGTTTGGGCTGTCAGTCATCTCTGTCTGTTGTTTGGGCTGTCAGTCATCTCTGTTTGTTGTTTGGACTGTCGGTCATCTCTGTCTGTTGTTTGGGCTGTCAGTCATCTCTGTCTGTTGTTTGGGCTGTCAGTCATCTTTGCTGGTTTTATCTGCCTAGCTCTGGGATGAATGGCAAGAGAGCCCTGCAGTTCAGTGTCTAGTTCTTACAGTGGAATAGATTAGATGGGAGAGTCTCTAACGTATGTGTGTGTGTCTGTCTGTGTGTGTGTGTGTGTGTCTCTGTGTGTGTGTGTATAGATAGATGGGAGAGTCTCTAACGTGTGTGTCTGTGTGTATCTGTGTGTGTCTCTGTGTGTCTGTGTGTGTGTAGATAGATAGATGGGAGAGTCTCTAACGTGTGTGTCTGTGTGTCTATGTGTGTGTCTGTGTGTGTGTGTGTCTCTGTGTGTGTCTGTGTGTGTCTGTGTGTGTGTGTGTGTGTGTCTCTCTCTGTGTCTGTGTGTGTGTGTATATATAGATGGGAGAATCTCTAACGTGTGTGTGTGTGTCTGTGTGTGTGTGTGTGTGGGGGGGTGTCTCTCTCTGTGTGTGTGTGTGTGTGTGTGTGTGTGTGTGTGTGTGTGTGTGTGTGTGTGTGTGTGTGTGTGTGTGTGTGTGTGTTTCTGTGTGTGTCTGCGTGTCTGTGTGTTTCTCTGTGTGTGTGTGTGGGTCTCTGTGTCTGTGTGTATAGATAGATGGGAGAGTCTCTAACGTGTGTGTCTGTGTGTGTCTGTGTGTGTCTCTGTGTGTGTGTATAGATAGATGGGAGAGGCTGTGTGTGTGTGTGTGTATAGATAGATGGGAGAGTCTCTAACGTGTGTGTGTGTGTGTCTGTGTGTGTGTGTGTGTGTGTGTGTGTCTCTCTCTCTGTGTCTGTGTGTGTGTGTATAGATAGATGGGAGAGGCTGTGTAATGTTTCATGATCAATCCCTCCACCCAGACAGCATGGTGAGGAGAGCAGCTAGCCAGGCCAGACATTAGTATGCCCCCGGTGTACCACAATGACACAACCCTCAGTCCTCTCTCATTTAACAGCAGCAGATGTAGAAATGATATGGGTCAGAAGGTGGGACGAAAACCTTGTCGGCCCAGGGCCGTAATCTGATATTATATTCTCCCTTGCAGGGGCAGGCAGGTAGACAGGCAGGCAAGCAGTTAGACAGGCAGGTAGACAGGCAGGTAGGTAGACAGGCAGTCAGGCAGGTAGACAGGCAGGTAGACTGGCAGGTAGACTGGCAGGTAGACTGGCAGGTAGACTGGCAGGTAGACAGGCAGGTAGGTAGACAGGCAGGTAGACAGGCAGTCAGGCAGGTAGACAGGCAGTCAGGTCAGGTAGACAGGCAGGTAGGTAGACAGGAAGTCAGGCAGGTAGACAGGTAGGTAGACAGGAAGTCAGGCAGGTAGACAGGCAGGTAGACAGGTAGGTAGACAGGCAGGTAGACAGGCAGGTAGGTAGACAGGCAGTCAGGCAGGTAGACAGACAGGTAGGTAGACATGAAATCAGGCAGGTAGACAGGCAGGTAGACAGTCAGGTAGGTAGACAGGAAGTCAGGTAGGTAGACAGGCAGGTAGACAGGCAGGTAGACAGGCAGGTAGGTAAACAGCAAGTCAGGCAGGTAGACAGGCAGGTAGTCAGGCAGGTAAACAGGAAGTCAGGCAGGTAGACAGGCAGGTAGTCAGGCAGGTAAACAGCAAGTCAGGCAGGTAGACAGGCAGGTAGTCAGGCAGGTAAACAGGAAGTCAGGCAGGTAGACAGGCAGGTAGACAGGCAGTCAGGCAGGTAGACAGGCAGGTAGGTAAACAGCAAGTCAGGCAGGTAGACAGGCAGGTAGTCAGGCAGGTAAACAGGAAGTCAGGCAGGTAGACAGGCAGGTAGTCAGGCAGGTAAACAGGAAGTCAGGCAGGTAGACAGGCAGGTAGTCAGGCAGGTAAACAGGAAGTCAGGCAGGTAGACAGGCAGGTAGTCAGGCAGGTAAAACAGGAAGTCAGGCAGGTACACATACCTCCGTCGATTCACTAAATCCTTTAGACAGCTTATTTGCCGGTGCAGTTGATTTGAGAATGTCAGAAACACAACAGAACTGTAATGACATCACAAAGATCTGGAAGAAGAGGCAGAACAGAAACAAAGTCCTTCCCATGAATGTGATGAAAGGCTCTGGGTGGATCTAGCTGGCTGGAAGGAACCTTCCCATTAATGTAATGAAAGGCACTGGGTGGATCTAGCTGGCTGGAAGGAACCTTCCCATTAATGTAATGAAAGGCACTGGGTGGATCTAGCTGGCTGGAAGGAACCTTCCCATTAATGTAATGAAAGGCACTGGGTGGATCTAACTGGCTAGAAGGAACCTTCCCATGAACATGATGAAAGGCTCTGGGTGAATCTAGCTGGCTGGAAGGAACCTTCCCATCAATGTCTTCTTTTTTAACCTTTATTTAAGTGGGCAAGTCAGTTAAGAACAAATTCTTATTAACAATTGACGGCCTACCAAAAGGCAAAAAAGGCCTCCTACAGGGACGGGGGCTGGGGTTAAAAATAAACAAATAAATCTAATAGAAATATAGAACGTGATGAAAGGCACTGGGTGGATCTAGCTGGCTGGAAGTAACCTTCCCATCAACATGATGAAAGGCTCTGCGTGGATCTAGCTGGCTGGAAGGAACCTTCCCATGAACGTGATGAAAGGCTCTGGGTGGATCTAGCTGGCTGGAAGTAACCTTCCCATCAACGTGATGAAAGGCTCTGGGTGGATCTAGCTGGCTGGAAGTAACCTTCCCATCAACATGATGAAAGGCTCTGGGTGGATCTAGCTGGCTGGAAGTAACCTTCCCATCAACATGATGAAAGGCTCTGGGTGGATCTAGCTGGCTGGAAGGAACCTTCCCATGAACGTGATGAAAGGCTCTGGGTGGATCTAGCTGGCTGGAAGTAACCTTCCCATCAACATGATGAAAGGCTCTGGGTGGATCTAGCTGGCTGGAAGTAACCTTCCCATCAACATGATGAAAGGCTCTGGGTGGATCTAGCTGGCTGGAAGGAACCTTCCCATGAACGTGATGAAAGGCTCTGGGTGGATCTAGCTGGCTGGGAGTAACCTTCCCATGAACATGATGAAAGGCTCTGGGTGGATCTAGCTGGCTGGAAGTAACCTTCCCATGAACATGATGAAAGGCACTGGGTGGATCTAGCTGGCTGGAAGGAACCTTCCCATCAACATGATGAAAGGCTCTGGGTGGATCTAGCTGGCTGGAAGGAACCTTCCCATGAATGTAATGAAAGGCACTGGGTGGATCTAGCTGGCTGGAAGGAACCTTCCCATTAATGTAATGAAAGGCTCTGGCTGGATCTAGCTGGCTGGAAGGAACCTTCCCATGAATGTAATGAAAGGCTCTGGCTGGATCTAGCTGGCTGGAAGGAACCTTCCCATGAATGTAATGAAAGGCACTGGCTGGATCTAGCTGGCTGGAAGGAACCTTCCCATGAACGTGATGAAAGGCTCTGGGTGGATCTAGCTGGCTGGAAGGAACCTTCCCATGAACGTGTTGAAAGGCTCTGGGTGGATCTAGCTGGCTGGAAGTAGCAGGAACTCAGGAACAGGCGGGCGGTGGGCTTGGAGCTGGGGTTTCTTTGTAATATGACAGGCTTGAGATAGGATCAGGGTTGGCATTTGAATTAGGATCAGGGTTGCCATTTGAATTGCATTACCCAGACAGCTTGTTTGTACGTGTAGATTTTAGAATGCCACGAACACAACAGCAATGTTCAACAACATCACATAGATTAGGAAGAGGACGAAGAGGAAGAAGTCCTTCCCATGGATTTGATAAAAGGCCTCAGATCTATCTAGCTGCTGGAGGACGGAAGCTTGGGTTTAGCAGCCGGGTTGTGGGCTTGCAGTTGTGGGTTCTTGTAATGTGACAGGCCTGAGATAGGATCAGGGTTGACATTTGGACTACATTACCCAGACAGCTCTAGGTATCCAGTCTGCTTAGCCTCTATGACAGCTGCTGCCATTAACCAGACTGAGGAAGGCCAACCTACGACATCGCACAGCTGGTTTAGTCTTCTCCATGATTTGATTTCGCAATTAAAATAAATACCATTTTACACGGGGCACAAAATATACATATACCAAAATTGTTGAGGATACATACACATACAAGTCAAAGACTTGACCTTTCTCAAGACTGGTGGATAGAGACTAGGACCTTTCTCAAGACTGGTGGATGGAGACTAGGACCTTTCTCAAGACTGGTGGATGGAGACTAGGACCTTTCTCAAGACTGGTGGATGGAGACTAGGACCTTTCTCAAGACTGGTGGGTGGAGACTAGGACCTTTCTCAAGACTGGTGGATGGAGACTAGGACCTTTCTCAAGACTGGTGGATGGAGACTAGGACCTTTCTTAAGACTGGTGAATGGAGACTAGGACCTTTCTCAAGACTGGTGGATGGAGACTAGGACCTTTCTCAAGACTGGTGGATGGAGACTAGGACCTTTCTCAAGACTAGTGGATGGAGACTAGGACCTTTCTCAAGACTAGTGGATGGAGACTAGGACCTTTCTCAAGACTGGTGGTTGGAGACTAGGACCTTTCTCAAGACTAGTGGATGGAGACTAGGACATTTCTCAAGACTGGGGATTCAACCTGAGACTGGACAGGGGATTCAACCTGAGACTGGACAGGGGATTCAACCTGACTGAGACTGGACAGAGGATTCAACCTGACTGAGCCTGGACAGGGGATTCAACCTGACTGAGCCTGGACAGGTGATTCAACCTGAGACTGGACAGGGGATTCAACCTGACTGAGCCTGGACAGGGGATTCAACCTGAGCCTGGACAAATGGTTCGACCTGAGACTGGACAGGGGATTCAACCTGAGACTGGACAGGGGATTCAACCTGAGACTGGACAGGGGATTAACCTGAGACTGGACAGGGGATTCAACCTGAGACTGGACAGGGGATTCAACCTGAGACTGGACAGGGGATTCAACCTGAGACTGGACAGGGGATTCAACCTGACTGAGCCTGGAAAGGGGATTCAACCTGAGACTGGACAGGGGATTCAACCTGAGCCTGGACAATCTGGGAGAAACCAGTAATGATTCCTGGTCAGGATGGTCTGATAGTAACCAGTAATGACTCCTGGTCAGGATGGTCTGATAGTAACCAGTAATGACTCCTGGTCAGGATGGTCTGGTAGTAACCAGTAATGACTTCTGGTCAGGATGGTCTGGTAGTAACCAGTAATGACTCCTGGTCAGGATGGTCTGGTAGTAACCAGTAATGATACCTGGTCAGGATGGTCTGGTAGTAACCAGTAATGACTCCTGGTCAGGATGGTCTGGTAGTGACCATAAATAGAAAAACAGAGAGATAATGACTAGTTTAGTGTGTTATATAATATCGATGTCTGCGTCGCCACGGAAATCTAATGATCTGTAATGTCCGTTGTTAAATGAAGACCAAGGTGCAGCGTGGGATGCAAACATTTTCTTTCATTTCTAAATGTTCCACCAAAAACAATAAACAACTCAACGAACGTACATCTAGGAGTGCAAACACATGCAACACACAAAGACAAGATCCCACAACTGTAGGTGGGAAAAAGGGCTGCCTAAGTATGATCCCCAATCAGAGACAACGATAGACAGCTGTCTCTGATTGGGAACCATACTCGGGCCAACAAAGACATATAAACATAGATTTCACACCCTAGTCACACCCTGACCTACCATATAGAGAATTTAAAGGATCTCTAAGGTCAGAGCATGACAGTACCCCCCCCCCCCCCCCCTCCCCCCCCAAAGGTGTGGCCTCCCGGCCGCAAACCTGAAGGGAAGGGTCCGGGTGGACATCTACCCTCGGTGGCGCTTTGGTTCGGGACGTATCCCTACGCTGATCCCTCTGCTTCTGTGGAATCGAACCGTGGATCGTCGCCGGAGGCTCCGGACTGCAGATCGTCGCTTGAGGCTCTGGACTGCGGATCGGATTTTCCTTTCAATTAAGACTTAGACAACCAGGTGAGGGGAGCTCCTTACTGAGACCTAGACAACCAGGTAAGGGAGTTCCTTACTGAGACCTAGACAACCAGGTGAGGGGAGCTCCTTACTGAGACCTAGACAACCAGGTAAGGGAGTTCCTTACTGAGACCTAGACAACCAGGTGAGGGGAGCTCCTTACTGAGACCTAGACAACCAGGTAAGGGAGTTCCTTACTGAGACCTAGACAACCAGGTGAGGGGAGCTCCTTACTGAGACCTAGACAACCAGGTGAGGGGAGTTCCTTATTAAGCCCTAGACAACCAGGTGAGGAGAGTTCCTTATGGAGACCTAGACAACCAGGTGAGGGGAGTTCCTTACTAAGACCTAGACAACCAGGTGAGGGGAGTTCCTTATTAAGATCGAGACAATCAGGTGAGGGGAGCTCCTTATTAAGACCTAGACAACCAGGTGAGGGGAGCTCCTTATTAAGATCTAGACAACCAGGTGAGGGGAGCTCCTTATTAAGACCTAGACAACCAGGTGAGGGGAGCTCCTTATTAAGACCTAGACAAACAGGTGAGGGGAGCTCCTTATTAAGCCCTAGACAACCAGGAACAAGTCTCTGAGTGGCCCATCCAGAGCCCGGACTCAGGTCTCTCCCTCTCGGGAGAGGCCAGAAAATAGTTGTGCAGCGACACTCCCCATCCAACCTGACAGAGCTTGAGAGGATCTGCAGAGAAGAATGGTAGAAACTACCCAAATACAGGTGTGCCAAGCTTGTAGCGTCATACCCAAGGAGACTCGAGGCTGTAATCGCTGCCAAAGGTGATTCAACAAAGTACTGAGTAAAGGGTCTGAATAATTCTGTAAATGTCATATTTAAGTTCCTTAAATATTTAAACCTGTTTTTGGTTTGTCATTATGGGGTATTGTGTGTAGATTAATGAGGGGATTTTTTATTTTATTGCATTTTAAAATAAGTCTGTAACGTAACAGACTGTGGTAAAAGTCAAGGGGTCTGAATAGTTTCCGAATGTCACCGAATTCATTAATGACTAAATGAGGCGGTGTTCGGTGTGCTGCTTTCACACAAAAACTATGTGCTTCTGAAAGTAAAGAGTGAAATAAACCGGTTCGTTTGAAATATAAACAGCTGTGGAAATGTAGGAGCCATTTTAAAGTGTGGTGGAGGAGTTCAGCGGTATTCACTGGGGCTGTAAAAGCTCCAGCTCTGGGGACGTTACTGTGGTGGAAACCACGGAGATACCGTACGACAAACATAGATAAACATCTGCCAATGTGTCACGGCTTTCTTCCCGGGAAGGAGAGGCGGACCAAAACGCAGCGTGGTTATAGTTCATGGTTCTTTAATAAGAAAAACTCAAACATGAACACAACTACAAAATAATAAACGTGAAAACCGTAACAGTCCTAACTGGTGAATAAAACACAAAGACAGGAAACAATCACCCACAAAAATACCCAAAGAACATGGCTGCCTAAATATGGCTCCCAATCAGAGACAACGAAAAACACCTGCCTCTGATTGAGAACCACTCTAGACAACCATAGACTTACCTAGACACCTAAACTGAACACAACCCCATAAATCTACAAAAAAAAAACCTAGACAAGACAAAACACATAAATCACCCATATCACACCCTGGCCTAACGAAAATAATAAAGAAAACAGAGATAACTAAGGCCAGGGCGTGACACAATGCTGAGCGCATGAGAAGGTTTTGAGTGACTGTCGTATATACAGTGCTTTCAGAGAGTATTCAGACCCCCCCCCCCCACATTTTGTTACGTTACAGCCTCATTCTACAATTTAATACATTGTTTCCCCCCCCCCCCTCATCAATCTACCCACAATACCCTATAACAACAAAGCAAAAACAGTTTAAAAAATATACATTTTGACAAGGAAAATAACATATCTGCAACACTCCACCAATCAGGCCTTGATGGTAGAGTGGCCAGATGGAAGCCATTACTCAGTAAAAGGCACATGAAAGCCCGCTTGGAGTTTGCCAAAAGGCACCTTAAAGGACTCTCAGACCATGAGAAACAAGATTCTCTGGTCTGATGAATCCAAGATTGAAATCTTTTTAGCCTGAATGCCAATTCGTCACATCTGGAGGAAACCTGGCACCATCCCTACGGTGAAAACATGGTGGTGGCAGCGTCATGGGATGTTTTTCAGCTGCAGGGACTGGGAGACTAGTCAGGACCGAGGGAAAGATGATAGACTGAGCTACCTGGCAGTAGAGCACAGAGGATGAATGTGTGGTCTCTGAAAGACCTCCCCTTAGGGCAGGAACAAACCTGACCGATTCCAGAGAGAGAAAGAACGAAAGAGAGAGAGGTAGAAACAAAGAAACGTCCTTGGTCTCGTGTCCGACTGTTAAAAAACTAGCGCATGGTGATAGAGGCTGCATGATGCTCTGGGAGTCTGGGGGGGAATCAAGGGGGAGTCCAAGGAGGAGTCATGCCCAAATATGGTTTTGTGTTCCAAGACTCTAACTTCCTTTTTTTCGTGGATCTCTGCAGTGCAGAGCCTTATCAACATCTACTGGACGAGTCCTCAGCTAGATAGATGACTGGATCTCCTTCACAACGACGTGGCAGTAATCAGTCCTGATCCTCACCCCATGGCAACGCTAGATGTTACTACATCCTGAGCTGGCCTTCTGTTCTGTCTACCCTGAAGGTTGTTGGTCATGGTTCAATGTGTGTGTGTGTGTGTGTATTCTAACATTTTGTTACAGTGCTATCTTGACTCCACTCCGTAGTAACAGTGGTGTAGTAACTACACAATGTGTGTAAAATCACAAATCAACATGCAAGACAACTAGAGGTGATGACCCTCCACATCTATCAAGACAACTAGTGGTGTTTAACCCTCCACATCTATCAAGACAACTAAAGGAGTTTAACCCTCCACATCTATCAAGACAACTAGAGGAATTTAACCCTCCACATCTATCAAGACAACTAGAGGAGTTTAACCCTCCACATCTATCAAGACAACTAAAGGAGTTTAACCCTCCACATCTATCAAGACAACTAGAGGAGTTTAACCCTCCACATCTATCAAGACAACGAGAGGTGTTTAACCCTCCACATCTATCAAGATAACTAGAGGAGTTTAACCCTCCACATCTATCAAGACAACTAGAGGAGTTTAACCCTCCACATCTATCAAGACAACTAGAGGAGTTTAACCCTCCACATCTATCAAGACAACTAGAGGAGTTTAACCCTCCACATCTATCAAGACAACTAGAGGAGTTTAACCCTCCACATCTATCAAGACAACTAGAGGAGTTTAACCCTCCACATCTATCAAGACAACTAGAAGATTTTAACCCTCCACATCTATCAAGACAACTAGAGGTGTTTAACCCTCCACATCTATCAAGACAACTAAAGGAGTTTAACCCTCCACATCTATCAAGACAACTAGAGGAGTTTAACCCTCCACATCTATCAAGACAACTAGAGGAGTTTAACCCTCCACATCTATCAAGACAACTAGAGGAGTTTAACCCTCCACATCTATCAAGACAACTAGAGGAGTTTAACCCTCCACATCTATCAAGACAACTAGAGGAGTTTAACCCTCCACATCTATCAAGACAACTAGAAGATTTTAACCCTCCACATCTATCAAGACAACTAGAGGAGTTTAACCCTCCACATCTATCAAGACAACTAGAGGAGTTTAACCCTCCACATCTATCAAGACAACTAGAGGAGTTTAACCCTCCACATCTATCAAGACAACTAGAGGAGTTTAACCCTCCACATCTATCAAGACAACTAGAGGAGTTTAACCCTCCACATCTATCAAGACAACTAGAGGAGTTTAACCCTCCACATCTATCAAGACAACGAGAGGTGTTTAACCCTCCACATCTATCAAGACAACTAGAGGAGTTTAACCCTCCACGTATATCAAGACAATTAAAGGTTATGACCCTCCACATCTATCAAGACAACTAGAGGAGTTTAACCCTCCACATCTATCAAGACAACTAAAGGAGTTTAACCCTCCACATCTATCAAGACAACTAGAGGTGTTTAACCCTCCACATCTATCAAGACAACTAGAGGAGTTTAACCCTCCACATCTATCCAGACAACTAGAGGAGTTTAACCCTCCACATCTATCAAGACAACTAAAGGAGTTTAACCCTCCACATCTATCAAGACAACTAAAGGAGTTTAACCCTCCACATCTATCAAGACAACGAGAGGTGTTTAACCCTCCACATCTATCAAGACAACTAGAGGAGTTTAACCCTCCACATCTATCAAGACAACTAGAAGATTTTAACCCTCCACATCTATCAAGACAACTAGAGGAGTTTAACCCTCCACATCTATCCAGACAACTAGAGGAGTTTAACCCTCCACATCTATCAAGACAACTAGAAGATTTTAACCCTCCACATCTATCAAGACAACTAGAGGAGTTTAACCCTCCACATCTATCCAGACAACTAGAGGAGTTTAACCCTCCACATCTATCAAGACAACTAGAAGATTTTAACCCTCCACATCTATCAAGACAACTAGAGGAGTTTAACCCTCCACATCTATCAAGACAACGAGAGGTGTTTAACCCTCCACATCTATCAAGACAACTAGAGGAGTTTAACCCTCCACATCTATCAAGACAACTAGAAGATTTTAACCCTCCACATCTATCAAGACAACTAGAGGAGTTTAACCCTCCACATCTATCCAGACAACTAGAGGAGTTTAACCCTCCACATCTATCAAGACAACTAGAGGAGTTTAACCCTCCACGTATATCAAGACAACTGGAGCACTGGACCAGCAGCACAGGTGAAACACCTTCCCACTAACGAGATGACAACCAGCACAGGTGTAACACATACTGACTAACGAGGTGACACCAATCAGTGCGCCCTAACGAGCTAAAGTCCACCCTTAAAACATACATGGTAAAAAAACTAATCCTGTAACAGCCTTCAGCTTCTTTTTAAATCCAGCAGTACATTTTGTAGTGCAAAAATAAATAAATAACATTTCTCATATTTAAAAAAAATCCAAGCTGATTTTTATTTTAGGCTCCTTTTGTCCTCGTAACCAAGCAGCGTTTGAATAGAGCTGTAGGCAAACAGATTATGTATTTATTTTTATTTTAAAAAACGTTTTTTTTATGAGAGAAAGAGTGCAATATGCCATACAAATGAAGAACAACAGAGTGAGGCAAAGTGTCGAGTTTGAAGAAAGGAGATGCTCCAGCTGCAGCCGACTTCAACTTCTGTTCTTTATTCCCTCGCTGTTTTCCTTCATCCTTTCATTGGTGGTAAAAACAATGTTGCTTAAGATGCACTCAGGGCATCAGTCAATAGAGACTTGTATTGTGAAGAGAGAGAGGGATTGTACAGACAAAGACAGAGATAAAGATTTTATTATTTATTTTAGTCTAGCTCCACCATGTGAAAGGCGTCCGTGTTTGTTCCTGAACACTGTTGGTGACAAAAAAACCACTGATTATTGTATTGAATCTCTCTCTCTCTCTCTCTTTCTCTCGCTCTGTCTCTCTCTCTCTCTCTCTCTCTCTCTCTGTGTCTCTCTCTCTCTCTCTCTCTCTCTCTCTCTCTCTCTCTTTCCCTCTCTCTCTCTCTCTCTCTCTCTCTCTCTCTCTCTCTCTCTCTCTCTGTGTCTCTCTCTCTCTCTGTGTCTCTCTCTCTGCCTCTCTCTCTCTCTCTCTCTCTGTGTCTCTCTCTCTCTCTGTGTCTCTCTCTCTCTCTGTGTCTCTCTCTCTGCCTCTCTCTCTCTCTGCCTCTCTCTCTCTGTCTCTCTCTCTCTGCCTCTCTCTCTCTGCCTCTCTCTCTGCCTCTCTCTGTCTCTCTCCAATCTCGACACAGACATTAATTATGAGGCAAATCATTGAAGTGAACACAGTGTCTGTCTATATCGCACAGCTGACTTCTAAGAATGAGCTTTATGTTGAAGACCGCGAGGCGCAGCTGAAATGGGAGGGGGGGGATTGAAACTTTCACTCACTCTGTCACAGCACCGTTTTAGGAATATCAGAGTCTTATCTTTATAGAAAAGGTTTTGTCTGATTCTTCCTCCAGTGGTTTTGCTCAGTGGTCTGTAAGATTATAGGCTCTCTGTCATGGTGAGGTGTGTTCTCCTTCTGAAGCCTTGGTCTGGGGAGTTAACATACTGTAGAAGTGAACAGAAGCCTTGGTCTGGGGAGTTAACATACTGTAGAAGTGAACAGAAGCCTTGGTCTGGGGAGTTAACATACTGTAGAAGTGAACAGAACAGAAGCCTTGGTCTGGGGAGTTAACATACTGTAGAAGTGAACAGAAGCCTTGGTCTGGGGAGTTAACATACTGTAGAAGTGAACAGAACAGAAGCCTTGGTCTGGGGAGTTAACATACTGTAGAAGTGAACAGAAGCCTTGGTCTGGGGAGTTAACATACTGTAGAAGTGAACAGAACAGAAGCCTTGGTCTGGGGAGTTAACATACTGTAGAAGTGAACAGAAGCCTTGGTCTGGGGAGTTAACATACTGTAGAAGTGACCAGAACAGAAGCCTTGGTCTGGGGAGTTAACATACTGTAGAAGTGAACAGAAGCCTTGGTCTGGGGAGTTAACATACTGTAGAAGTGAACAGAAGCCTTGGTCTGGGGAGTTAACATACTGTAGAAGTGAACAGAAGCCTTGGTCTGGGGAGTTAACATACTGTAGAAGTGACCAGAACAGAAGCCTTGGTCTGGGGAGTTAACATACTGTAGAAGTGAACAGAAGCCTTGGTCTGGGGAGTTAACATACTGTAGAAGTGAACAGAACAGAAGCCTTGGTCTGGGGAGTTAACATACTGTATAAGTGAACAGAAGCCTTGGTCTGGGGAGGTAACATACTGTAGAAGTGAACAGAAGCCTTGGTCTGGGGAGTTAACATACTGTAGAAGTGAACAGAAGCCTTGGTCTGGGGAGTTAACATACTGTAGAGGTGAACAGAACAGAAGCCTTGGTCTGGGGAGTTAACATACTGTAGAAGTGAACAGAACAGAAGCCTTGGTCTGGGGAGTTAACATACTGTAGAAGTGAACAGAAGCCTTGGTCTGGGGAGTTAACATACTGTAGAAGTGAACAGAACAGAAGCCTTGGTCTGGGGAGTTAACATACTGTAGAAGTGAACAGAACAGAAGCCTTGGTCTGGGGAGTTAACATACTGTAGAAGTGAACAGAAGCCTTGGTCTGGGGAGTTAACATACTGTAGAAGTGACCAGAACAGAAGCCTTGGTCTGGGGAGTTAACATACTGTAGAAGTGAACAGAAGCCTTGGTCTGGGGAGTCAACATACTGTAGAAGTGACCAGAACAGAAGCCTTGGTCTGGGGAGTTAACATACTGTAGAAGTGAACAGAAGCCTTGGTCTGGGGAGTTAACATACTGTAGAAGTGACCAGAACAGAAGCCTTGGTCTGGGGAGTTAACATACTGTAGAAGTGAACAGAACAGAAGCCTTGGTCTGGGGAGTTAACATACTGTAGAAGTGAACAGAACAGAAGCCTTGGTCTGGGGAGTTAACATACTGTAGAAGTGAACAGAAGCCTTGGTCTGGTGAGTTAACATACTGTAGAAGTGAACAGAAGCCTTGGTCTGGGGAGTTAACATACTGTAGAGGTGAACAGAACAGAAGCCTTGGTCTGGGGAGTTAACATACTGTAGAAGTGAACAGAAGCCTTGGTCTGGGGAGTTAACATACTGTAGAAGTGACCAGAACAGAAGCCTTGGTCTGGGGAGTTAACATACTGTAGAAGTGAACAGAACAGAAGCCTTGGTCTGGGGAGTTAACATACTGTAGAAGTGACCAGAACAGAAGCCTTGGTCTGGGGAGTGAGTCATCATGATTATGGTTTGGGAAGCTATATATACTGTATATATAGAGAGAGAGGTATAGAGAGAGAGAGAGGTATATATATAGAGAGAGAGGTTCAAGAGAGCAAGGGGGAGAGTGAGAGGAGAGAGAAAGAGAGAAAAAGAGCGAGAGAGAGGTAGAGAGGGAGAGGTGAGACAGCATCATCAAACTAGCTGTTCAAAATGACATTGTAAATAAAACAAGGTTAGACAGAAGGCTGTGTGGAATAGAGGTACGACGTTCGACAATGAAAACAACCACAGTAACAGCACAGTCCACATACTGTACAACACTGACAGTGTCAAAACCCCATTATGCCCTGTGTCTACATCATCACTGTCTTCCACCTTGTTAATGCCTTGAGGTACAGTTGGCCGGCTGGCACATGTAGGCTGCCGTACCAGCCTCCGGGTAAATCACGGGAATCGCTCCGTGGTTGAGTGCTTTTCCTAATGAGCATCTGTACAAACCACACGTACGTCACTTGGATTAGGTTGGTGGAAAAGTCAACAAACAATAACAAAAACAAAGCTTGCATGACAGCAGTCAGCTTTACCCCTGGAAAACAAAAACCACAGGTACATTCACACAGTTTAGGAAGCAGAACATACAGTGTTGTATTGTGTCAGTGGGGGATTGGGAATGTCCAATAGCCTGGACCCCTGTAGAAGCCTGTCTATAGAGACACCGATCTAAAACACAAGCATCAACACGCTAGCTTAGTTAGCGGCGTTGTCCAATAGCCTGGACCCCTGTAGAAGCCTGTCTATAGAGACACTGATCTAAAACACAAGCATCAACACCAGAAGACAGAGGGATTCACAACGGAGACAATATGATATTGTTTCATTTCTTTCCCAGCAAAACACTGCATGTCATTTCATATCCTCATGATAAAAAGGGGACTTTCCCTGATTTCTCTGACTCTCTCTTTGTCTCTCTCTCTCTCTAGCTCTCTCTCTCTCTCTCTCTCTCTCTCTATCTCTCTATCTCTCTGTCTCTCTCTCTCTGTCTCTCTCTATCTCTCTCTCTCTCTGTCTCGCTCTAGCTCTCTCTCTCTAGCTCTCTATCTCTCTATCTCTCTCTCTATCTCTCTCTCTCTGTATCTCTCTCTGTCTCTCTCTCTCTCTCTCTAGCTCTCTATCTCTCTCTCTATCTCTCTCTCGGTCTCTCTCTCTCTCTCTGTCCCTCTCTCTCTCGGTCTCTCTCTCTCTCTGTCCCTCTCTCTGTCTCTAGCTCTCTCTCTCTCTCTAGCTCTCTCTCTCTCTCTCTAGCTCTCTGAAGTTTTCAAATAAACCCATTGGCTCCGGCTTCAGCAAATCTATGAAAAGTTAGCTTTTCCGCTGGGCTCGGCCTACTGCACCCGTGTGACAGACGATCAGTCAGAACAGCCTGTGAGGGGCCCAGGTTTTCATGTGACAACATCATGCATTCCCGTGGTGCCATGGCACAGAGCTGTGACTGTTCTGAGGGCCGGCCAGGGTCTGTGTAACAGACAAGGCTATATTTAGATGGGTTTTTAGGCACCATTGGAAACACGCTTAAAATAGTATTTGGGGTGAAGGTGACTCTATGTGATTAAGCCCATAGGGGTCCCTGAGGCGAACACGTCACACACCTGAGAGACTCACAGACACACTGTACTGCACTCTACTTTACTCTACTGTACTGTACTGTACTCTACTCTACTCTACTGTCCTCTACTGTACTCGACTCTACTGTACTCTACTGTACTTTACCGTACTCTACTGTACTCTACTGTACTCTACCCTACTGTACCGTACTCTACCCTACTCTACTTTATTTTACTCTACTGTACTGTACTCTTATGTACCCTACTCTACTTTATTATACTCTACTTTATTCTACTCTACTGTACTCTACTCTTATGTACCCTACTCTACTTTATTTTACTCTACTGTACTGTACTCTACTGTACTCTACTCTTATGTACCCTACTCTACTTTATTTTACTCTACTGTACTGTACTCTACTGTACTCTACTCTTATGTACCCTACTCTACTTTATTTTACTCTACTGTACTGTACTCTACTGTACTCTACTCTTATGTACCCTACTCTACTTTATTTTACTCTACTGTACTGTACTCTACTCTACTGTACTCTACTCTACTGTACTCCACTGTACTCTACTCTACTTTATTCTACTTTACTGTAGTCTACTCTACTGTACTTTATTCTACTCTACTGTACTCTACTTTACTCTACTTTATTCTACTCTACTGTATTGTACTCTACTGTACTCTACTCTTATGTACCCTACTCTACTTTATTTTACTCTACTGTACTGTACTCTACTGTACTCTACTCTTATGTACCCTACTCTACTTTATTTTACTCTACTGTACTGTACTCTACTGTACTCTACTCTTATGTACCCTACTCTACTTTATTTTACTCTACTGTACTGTACTCTACTGTACTCTACTCTTATGTACCCTATTCTACTCTACTCTACTGTACTCTACTCTACTGTACTCTACTGTACTCTACTCTACTTTATTCTACTTTACTGTAGTCTACTCTACTGTACTTTATTCTACTCTACTGTACTCTACTTTACTCTACTTTATTCTACTCTACTGTATTGTACTCTACTGTACTCTACTCTACTTTATTATACTCTACTGTACTCTACTTTACTGTACTCTACTTTATTCTACTCTACTGTACTCTACTTTACTGTACTCTACTCTACTTCTACTCTAATCTACTGTACTCTACTGTACTTGATTCTACTCTACTGTACTCTACTCTACTGTACTCTACTTTATTCTACTCTACTGTACTCTACTTTACTGTACTCTACTTTATTCTACTCTACTGTACTCTACTTTACTGTACTCTACTCTACTTCTACTCTAATCTACTGTACTCTACTGTACTTTATTCTACTCTACTGTACTCTACTCTACTCTACTGTACTCTACTCTACTGTACTCTACTTTATTCTACTCTACTGTACTCTACTTTACCCTACCGTACTCTACTTTATTCTACTGTACTGAACTCTACTCTACTCTGCTCTTCTTTACTGTACTGTACTCTACTCTAATGTACTCTACTCTAATGTACTCTACTCTATTCTACACTACTCTGCTCTTCTTTACTGTACTGTACTCTACTCTAATGTACTCTACTCTATTCTACTCTACTCTACTCTACTGTACCCAACACTACTCTACTCTACTGTACCCAACACTACTCTACTCTACTGTACCCAACACTACTCTACTCTACTGTACCCAACACTACTCTACTCTACACTACCCCACTCTACCCTACTCTACACTTCTCTATCCTACTCTACTCTACCCCACTCTACTCTACTCTACACTACTCTACACTACTCTACTCTACCCCACTCTACTCTACTCTACACTTCACTACACTACTCTACTTTACTCTACCCTACCCTACTCTACTCCACCCTACTCTACTCCACCCTACTCTACCCCACTCTACTCTACACTTCTCTACACTACTCTACTCTACACTTCTCTATACTACTCTACTCTACTCTACACTACTCTACTTTACTCTACCCTCTACCCTACTACCCTACTCTACTCTACCCTACTCTACACTTCTCTATACTACTCTACTCTGCACTTCTCTATACTGCTCTACCCTACCCTACCCTACCCTACCCTACCCTACCCTACCTTACCCTACCCTACCCTACTGTGCTGTACTCTACATCTGCCCTTACACAGTTATCAGTATATGTGTACATTTATTAAGTGAAACATGTAGTTCTAGGCTCTATGTGATCTTTACTTCCTTTGGATTTACAGACGGAGAGGATTTTTGTTTAAAAGCCAAACCCATATTTTTTACCCACAGGCTATTGGCTCTACCAATGCCAAAAGGCTGTGCTTTGTTATGGTTGGGGTCTGTCTTTCCTACCTCAACATCAGAGAGGGTTGGGGTCTGTCTTTCCTACCTCAACCCCAGAGAGGGTTGGGGTCTGTCTTTCCTACCTCAACACCAGAGAGGGTTGGCGTTTGTCTTTCCTGCCTCAACATCAGAGAGGGTTGGGGTCTGTCTTTCCTGCCTCAACATCAGAGAGGGTTGGGGTCTGTCTTTCCTACCTCAACATCAGAGAGGGTTGGGATCTGTCTTTACTCTACCTCAACATCAGAGAGGGTTGGGGTCTGTCTTTCCTACCTCAACATCAGAGAGGGTTGTGGTCTGTCTTTCCTACCTCAACATCAGAGAGGGTTGGGGTCTGTCTTTTTGCACCAAGTCAGCCTGCTGTCAAAACTTATCAGAGACAGCCTGCTGTCAAAACTTATCAGAGACAGCCTGCTGTCAAAACATTACTGATTCAATTATCAGAGACAGCCTGCTGTCAAAACATTACTGATTCAATTATCAGAGACAGCCTGCTGTCAAAACATTACTGATTCAATTATCAGAGACAGCCTGCTGTCAAAACATTACTGATTCAATTATCAGAGACAGTCTGCTGTCACAATACTGATTCAATTATCAGAGACAGTCTGATGTCAACAAATTACTGATTCAATTATCAGAGACAGCCTGATGTCAACACATTACTGATTCAATTATCAGAGCTTCTTACCTGTGAGGCATTCTCTTTTCTCTTCAGGTATCTGCTTCTGTGTGTGTGTGTGCGTGTGTTTATGTGTGTGTGTTTATGTGTGTGTTTGTGTATGTCTGTGTGTGTTGTTTCATGTGACAACTATAAAGAGATAGCTGTTATAATGGGACGGTGTAGACAGACAGATCCAGAGGGCTTGAAGCCAATCACCATGTGTCTGTTTATTTATAAACCCAGGAGTCAACAAACACCGTGTTTAGAGACAACGCCATGACTCTGTTTAGATTGCCACATCTCTTTGTTAACACTGAGCATGCATACTAAAACACAGAGGCTGCACCCCCAAATGACAGCCTATTCCCTATTTACCACACTACTACTGACCAGGGTACCACCTTATTCTCCACACTACTACTGACCAGGGTACCACCTTATTCACCACACTACTACTGACCAGGACCTAGGGTACCATTTGGGACTCAGAGTTCTCTGCTGGAAGAGGAGGAAAATGTAATGGATCCGTTGTTATGGCGACATGCCACAGCTCCACATCTAAACAGAATAAATCTTCTCCCAGTCAGAGCACGGCACTGGAAAAACACAACAGAGACCCAGCGTTGCACAGCGCCTGTTTTAGTCCAGTACACTCAACGTTATGATACGGAGGGGCAGTCTGAACTGAACCAAGAGGTACAAGAAACAACAACTAAAGGAACAGGCTTGGATTCCCAAATGACACCCTATTACATACATAGTGTCCTATGAGGCCCTGGTCAAAAGTAGGGAACTACGTAGGGAATAGGGGGCCATTTTGTAATGCAGAAAGTCCTTAAGCTCCGGTGAAAATCCAAATCCAGGTGGAAACTATTATATTTTCTCTGTTCGTCACAAACAGAACAGATGGTAATTCACACAGCAGGGTCTTGGCATCTGATTAAGGAGCACCAAAGCATGTATGGAGGGAGGGGAAAGAGGAGTGGGGAGAGAGGAAGAGAGGGGAAGGAGAGGAGAGAGAAAAGGAGAGAGAGGGAGGAGAGGAGAGGAGATGGGAGAGAGAGGGAAGGAGAGGAGAGAGGAGAGGAGAGGAGAGGAGAGGAGAGGAGAGGAGAGGGAAAAGGAGGGGGGACGAGAGAGAGGAAGGAGAGGAGAGGAGAGTGAAGGAGAGGGGAGAGAGAGGGAAGGAGAGGAGAGAGGAGAGGAGAGGAGAGAGAGGGAGAGTGAAGGAGAGGGGAGAGAGAGGGAAGGAGAGGAGAGGGGAGAGGAGAGGAGATGAGAGGAGAGGAGAGGAGAGAGAAAAGGAGGGGGGACGAGAGGAGAGAGAGGAAGGAGAGGAGAGGAGAGTGAAGGAGAGGGGAGAGAGAGAGAGGAGAGGGAGACATGGAGAGGGTAGATCGAGAGGGTAGATCGAGAGGGGAGATGGAGAGGGTAGGGGAGAGGGGAGAGGGGAGAGAGGAGAATGGAGAGACGAGCGGGAGGAGAGGGGAGAGAGGAGAGGGGGAGGGAGGCAAGTTGGACCCATAGGGCTCTGGTCAAAAGTAGTGCACTATGCAGGGTGCAATTTGGACCACTTCCCCTGCCTCTACTTCCCTTGTATGTCAGCTTATACCTGCTCTACCTGCTCACACGGCATCACACGGCATCACACGACATCACACAGCATCACATGACAGCACACAGCATCACACGACATCACACAGCATCACACAGCATCACACGACATCACACAGCATCACACGACATCACACAGCATCACACAACATCACACAGCATCACACGGCATCACATGACAGCACACGACATCACACGACATCACACAGCATCACACAGCATCACACGACATCACACGACATCACACGACATCACACGGCATCACACGGCATCACACGACATCAAACGACATCACACGACATCACACAGCATCACACGACATCACACAGCATCACACAGCATCACATGACATCACATGACATCACACGACATCACACAGCATCACACAGCATCACATGACATCACATGACATCACACGACATCACACAGCATCACACGACATCACACAGCATAACACAGCATCACATGACATCACACGACATCACACAGCATCTCACGACATCACACGACATCACACAGCATCACACGACATCACACGACATCACACGACATCACACAGCATCACATGACAGCACACGACATCACACGACATCACACAGCATCACACAGCATCACACGACATCACACGACATCACACGGCATCACACGGCATCACATGGCATCACACGACATCACACGACATCACACAGCATCACACGACATCACACACCATCACACGACATCACACAGCATCACACAGCATCACATGACATCACATGACATCACACAGCATCACACAGCATCACATGACATCACATGACATCACACGACATCACACAGCATCACACGACATCACACAGCATAACACAGCATCACATGACATCACACAGCATCACACGGCATCACATGACATCACATGACATCACACAACATCACACAGCATCACACGACATCACACAGCATAACACAGCATCACATGACATCACGCGACATCACACGACATCACACGGCATCACACGACATCACACAGCATCACACAGCATCACACGACATCACACGACATCACACGGCATCACACGGCATCACACGGCATCACACGGCATCACACGGCATCACACGACATCACACGACATCACACAGCATCACACGACATCACACAGCATAATACAGCATAACACAGCATCACATGACATCACGCGACATCACACGACATCACACAGCATCACACGACATCACACGACATCACACAGCATCACACAGCATCACACGACATCACACGACATCACACGGCATCACACGGCATCACACGACATCACACGACATCACACAGCATCACACGACATCACACAGCATCACACGACATCACACGACATCACACGGCATCACACGGCATCACACGGCATCACACGGCATCACACAGCATAACACAGCATCACATGACATCACGCATCATCACACGACATCACACGACATCACACAGCATCACACGATATCACACGATATCACATGACATCACACGACATCACACTACATCACACAGCATCACACGACATCACACGACATCACACAGCATCACATGACATCACACGGCATCACACGACATCACACAGCATCACACGACATCACACAGCATCACATGACATCACACGGCATCACACGACATGCAGTATCGTCTCACTACAATGTCCAATTAAAAACCATCTGGGTGGCCTTGTGGTTTAGAGTGTCCGCTCTGAGATTGGAAAGTTGGGAGTTCGAGTCATACCAAAGACTGTAAAGATGGGACCTGATGCGTCTCTGCTTGGCACTCAGCATTAAGGCAATGGATTAGGGGTATTTTATTTATTTGGTATTTTATTTATTTAACGAAGTCAGTTAAGAACAAATTATTATTTACAATGACGGCCTACCCAAGAGGCAAAAGGCCTCCTGCGGGGACGGGGGCTGGGATTTAAAAATTAAAGTAAATAAAAATATAGGACAAAACACACATCACGACAAGAGAGACAACACTACTTAAAGAGAGACCTAAGACAACAGCGTAGCATGGCAGCAATACATGACAACAACATGGCAGCAGCTCAACATGGTAGCACCTCAACATGGTAGTACCTCAACATGGTAGCACCTCAACATGGTAGTACCTCAACATGGTAGCACCTCAACATGGTAGTAGCTCAACATGGTAGCAGCACAACATGGTAGCACCTCAACATGACAACAACATGGCAGCAGCTCAACATGGTAGCAGTTCAACATGGTAGCACCTCAACATGGTAGCACCTCAACATGGTAGCAGAACAACATGGTAGCAGCTCAACATGGTAGCAGCACAACATGGTAGCAGCACAACATGGTAGCAGCACAACATGGTAGCAACACAACATGGTAGCAGCACAACATGGTAGCAGCACAACATGGTAGCAACACAACATGGTAGCAACACAACATGGTAGCAGCACAACATGGTAGCAGCACAACATGGTAGCAGCACAACATGGTAGCAGCACAGCATGGTAGCAACACAACATGGTAGCAGCACAACATGGTAGCAACACAGCATGGTAGCAACACAACATGGTAGCAGCACAACATGGTAGCAGCACAGCATGGTAGCAACACAACATGGTAGCAGCACAACATGGTAGCAGAACAGCATGGTAGCAACACAACATGGTAGCGGCACAACATGGTAGCAGCACAAAACAGGGTACAAACATTATTGGGCACAGACAGCAGCACAAAGGTGAAGAAGGTCGAGACAATAATACATCACACAACGCCGAGTATAAGACTGTCAGTGAACTGAAAAGACGAGCGACCCAGGAATGTGTGTGCTTCGGGGACCTTTAACAGAATGTGACTGGCAGAACGGGTGTTGTATGTGGAGGATGAGGGCTGCAGTAGAGACTGGCAGAACGGGTGTTGTGTGTGTGGAGGATGAGGGCTGTAGTAGAGACTGGCAGAACGGGTGTTGTGTGTGTGTGGAGGATGAGGGCTGTAGTAGAGACTGGCAGAACGGGTGTTGTGTATGAGGATGAGGGCTGCAGTAGATCTCAGATAGAGGGGGAGTGAGGCCTAAGAGGGTTTTATAAATAAGCATCAACCAGTGGGTCTTGCGACTGGTATACAGAGATGACCAGTTTACAGAGGAGTATAGAGTGCAGTCATGTGTCCTATAAGGAGCATTGGTGGTAAATCTGATGGCCGAATGGTAAAGAACATCTAGCCGCTCCAGAGCACCCTTACCTGCTGATCTATAAATTACATCTCTGTAATCTAGCATGGGTAGGATTGTCATCTGAATCAGGGTTAGTTTGTCAGCTGGGGTGAAAGAGGAGCGATTTACGATGGAGGAAACCAAGTCTAGATTTAACTTTAGCCTGCAGCTTTGATATGTGCTGAGAGAAGGACAGTGTACCATCTAGCCATACTCCCAAGTACTTGTATGAGGTGACTACCTCAAGCTCTAAACCCTCAGAGGTAGGAATCACACCTGTGGGAAGAGGGGAATTCTTCTTACCAAACATCACCTTTGTTTTGGAGGTGTTCCGAACAAGGTTAAGGGCAGAGAAAGCTTGTTGGACACTAAGAAAGCTTTGTTGTAGAGCGTTTAACACAAAAACCGGGCAGGGGCCAGTTGAGTATAAGACATCTGCATATAAATGGATGAGAGAGCTTCCTCCTGCCTGAGCTATGTTGTTGATGTAAATTGAGAAGAGCGTGGGGCCTAGGAATGGAATGTTCTATCGTATCAAAGGCTTTGGCCAAGTCAATACAAATAGCAGCTTAGAATCAAGGGCGATGGTGACATCACTGAGGACCTTTAAGGTTGCAGTGACTCATCCATAACCTGAGCAGGAAACCAGATTGCATACCAGAGAGAATACTATAGACATCAAGAAAGCCAGTCAGATGATTATTAACAAGTTTTTCCAACATGTTTGATAAACAGGGCAAATAGGCCCTATAACAGTTAGGATCAGCTTGATATTCCCCTTTAAATACAGGATGAACCGTGGCTGCCTTCCAAGCAATGGGAACCTCCCCAGAAAGGAGAGACAGGTTAAAAAGGTCAGAGATAGGGCTTGGCGATGATAGGGTCATTAACCTTAAAGAAGAAAGGAGAGACAGGTTTAAAAGGTCAGAGATAGGCTTGGCGATGATAGGGTCATTAACCTTAAAGAAGAAAGGAGAGACAGGTTTAAAAGGTCAGAGATAGGCTTGGTGATGATAGGGTCATTAACCTTAAAGAAGAAAGGAGAGACAGGTTTAAAAGGTCAGAGATAGGCTTGGTGATGACAGGGTCAGCAAACTTAAAGAAGAAAGGGTCTAAACCATCTGATCCAGATGTTTTTTTGGGGGGTCAAGTTTAAGGAACTCCCTTAGCCCCTCGGACTCAGTGACCGGTTGCAGGGAGCGTCGGGGCCTAGTCGCGTTAGAAGGGGTGGAAGATGAGGAAAAGGTTGGACGGGCGAGGAGGCACGTCTGAGTCAAAAAGGAATCCTGACTTAATGAGGTGGTGATTAAAGAGCTCAGCCATGTGCTTCTTGTCAGTAACAACCACATCCTCAACATTAATGGACATCGGCAGCTGTGACGAGGAGGGTTTATTCTCCAGGTCTTTAACCGTTTTCCAGAACTTCTTGGGGTTTAGACCCAACAGAGAGAGAACTGCTCCTTAAAGTAACTAACTTTGGCCTTCCGGATAGCCTGAGTGCACTTCATTTCTCATTTACCTGAACGATAGTCAGTCATCCTGAGTATGAGTGTGCCGAGCATTTCACCAAATGCAGTTCTTGAGGTGGAGTAACTCTGCAAGATCACAGTCGAACCAGGGGCTGAACCGGTTTTTAAGTCTCATTTTCTTTATGGGGACGTGTTTGTTAACAATACCACTGAAAAGATGTTTAACAATTCCTGAAAAGATATTGAAAGAGAAGGTCCATGTGTCTTCGACAGAGGCGGATCAAGCTGATTCTATACCATTTTACAGAGACCAGGTCATGAAGGAAGGCTTGCTCATTAAAGTTTTTTAAACCAAGCGTCTGTGACAAATTAGGACAAGTCGTTTCACTGAGTAGCCATTACGAACACAGACTGTAAAACAAGGATCACTAAGGTCGTTGCAGAAAACAGCAGACTGATACCAGTCAGGATTACTGTGAGGATAACACTGAGGAGAGTAGCCTTTTCTGGGTGGTTGGAGTCAGACCTTGTGGGATTGGTGATGATCTGAGAAAGATTTAGGGAGTTCCATTGCTTTAGGACTTGCTCAGGTGGTTTAAGCATGTCCCAGTTTAGGTCACCTAGCAGGACAAATTCAGACTTAGTGTAAGGGGCCAGGAGAGAGCTTAGGGCAGGTAGGGTACAGGCCGGTGCTGATGGAGGACAATAACACCCAGAAACAGTCAACAAAGAGCTATTTGAAAGTTTAATGCTTTTAAAACCAGCAAATCAAATTGTTTGGGGACAGACTTGGTGGAGACAACCGAGCACGGAAGGTGATCCTTGGTAAAGATTGTCACTCCACCACCTTTGGAAGATCTGTCTTTCCCCAAAAAGGTTATAACCAGAAAGGTTAACATCAGTATTCAAATCACTCTTCCTTAACCAAGTCTCAGTAATGACCAACACATATGGATGATGCCGCGATAGACGGCCTGTCCAGGGATGAACATCTAGCTGCCTCACACTACCTAATCCGGAGATAGGCTCCTGCCCTATGGGCCGTTCTGGCTCCTGCCCTATGGGCCGTTCAGGCTCCTTCAGCTACAGACTAACTCCTTCTGCGCAGTCTATGGGCCGTTCTGGCTCCTGCCCTATGGGCCGTTCTGGCTCCTGCCCTGTGGGCCGTTCTGGCTCCTGTCCTATGGGCCGTTCTGGCTCCTGTCATATGGGCCGTTCTGGCTCCTGCCCTATGGGCCGTTCCGGCTCCTGCCCTATGGGCTGTTCTGGCTCCTGCCCTATGGGCTGTTCTGGCTCCTGCCCTATGGGCCGTTCTGGCTCCTGCCCTATGGGCTGTTCTGGCTCCTGCCCTATGGGCTGTTCTGGCTCCTGCCCTATGGGCTGTTCTGGCTCCTGCCCTATGGGCTGTTCTGGCTCCTGCCCTATGGGCCGTTCCGGCTCCTGCCCTATGGGCCGTTCCGGCTCCTGCCCTATGGGCCGTTCCGGCTCCTGCCCTATGGGCTGTTCTGGCTCCTGCCCTATGGGCCGTTCCGGCTCCTGCCCTATGGGCCGTTCCGGCTCCTGCCCTATGGGCCGTTCCGGCTCCTGCCCTATGGGCCGTTCCGGCTCCTGCCCTATGGGCCGTTCTGGCTCCTGCCCTATGGGCCGTTCCGGCTCCTGCCCTATGGGCCGTTCCGGCTCCTGCCCTATGGGCTGTTCTGGCTCCTGCCCTATTACATGAATACCTAAACATTTCAAAGATCACATAATGTCACCATCCAGTGTGTGTGTGTGTGTGTGTGTGTGTGTGTGTGTGTGTGTGTGTGTGTGCTCCAGTGCTCATTGCATATAGCAGTAGTGATACATTATTAAATGTTTATCATTCTGAAGTTCACGTTACCATCTACCTCGACAGGCGCATAGAGGCCTGAACACACAGGAACAGACTGTCTGTCCAGGAGGAGAGAGAGATAGAGGCATGAACACACAGGAACAGACTGTCTGTTGAGGAGAGAGAGATAGAGGCATGAACACACAGGAACAGACTGTCTGTTCAGGAGGAGAGAGAGATAGAGGCATGAACACACAGGAACAGACTGTCTGTTGAGGAGAGAGGGATAGAGGCATGAACACACAGGAACAGACTGTCTGTCCAGGAGAGAGAGATAGAGGCATGAACACACAGGAACAGACTGTCTGTCCAGGAGAGAGAGATAGAGGCATGAACACACAGGAACAGACTGTCTGTTCAGGAGAGAGAGAGATAGAGGCATGAATACACAGGAACAGACTGTCTGTCCAGGAGAGAGAGAGATAGAGGCATGAACACACAGGAACAGACTGTCTGTCCAGGAGAGAGAGAGATAGAGGCATGAACACACAGGAACAGACTGTCTGTCCAGGAGAGAGAGATAGAGGCATGAATACACAGGAACAGACTGTCTGTCCAGGAGAGAGAGATAGAGGCATGAATACACAGGAACAGACTGTCTGTCCAGGAGAGAGAGATAGAGGCATGAACACACAGGAACAGACTGTCTGTCCAGGAGAGAGAGATAGAGGCATGAACACACAGGAACAGACTGTCTGTCCAGGAGAGAGAGATAGAGGCATGAACACACAGGAACAGACTGTCTGTCCAGGAGAGAGAGATAGAGGCATGAATACACAGGAACAGACTGTTCAGAAGAGAGAGATAGGAAACACACACACACACGTCTGATGACTGGTCTGAAATGCTTGTTCTTTGGGGTCATGTGACTTAGACTGGACCTGTCATTCGTGTGTGTGTTTGTGTGTGTGTGTGTGTTCACACCCTTCTGCCCCTACAGTTCAATATATGCGTCAGTCTGGGGCT
>NW_028322102.1:2865000-2922500 GCF_057628025.1 Oncorhynchus mykiss
GGGTACTCATCTGGGATAAACAGGTATCTACTCTGTTTGGGGGGTGGGGGGGTACTCATCTTGGTTAAACAGGTATCTACTCTGTTTGGGGGGTGGGGGGGGTACTCATCTGGGATAAACAGGTATCTACTCTGTTTGGGGGGGGGGGTACTCATCTTGGTTAAACAGGTATCTACTCTGTTTGGGGGGTGGGGGGGGTACTCATCTGGGATAAACAGGTATCTACTCTGTTTGGGGGGTGGGGGGGGTACTCATCTGGGATAAACAGGTATCTACTCTGTTTGGGGGGTGAGGGGGGTACTCATCTGGGATAAACAGGTATCTACTCTGTTTGGGGGGTGAGGGGGGTACTCATCTGGGATAAACAGGTATCTACTCTGTTTGGGGGGTGGGGGGGGTACTCATCTGGGATAAACAGGCATCTACTCTGTTTGGGGGGTGGGGGGGGGTACTCATCTGGGATAAACAGGTATCTACTCTGTTTGGGGGGTGGGGGGGGGTACTCATCTGGGATAAACAGGTATCTACTCTGTTTGGGGGGTGGGGGGTACTCATCTGGGATAAACAGGTATCTACTCTGTTTGGGGGGTGGGGGGTACTCATCTGGGATAAACAGGCATCTACTCTGTTTGGGGGGTGGGGGGGGTACTCATCTGGGATAAACAGGCATCTACTCTGTTTGGGGGGTGGGGGGGGTACTCATCTGGGATAAACAGGCATCTACTCTGTTTGGGGGGTGGGGGGGGTACTCATCTGGGATAAACAGGTATCTACTCTGTTTGGGGGGTGGGGGGGGGTACTCATCTGGGATAAACAGGCATCTACTCTGTTTGGGGGGGGTGGGGGGGTACTCATCTGGGATAAACAGGTATCTACTCTGTTTGGGGGGTGGGGGGTACTCATCTGGGATAAACAGGTATCTACTCTGTTTGGGGGGTGGGGGGGTACTCATCTTGGTTAAACAGGTATCTACTCTGTTTGGGGGGTGGGGGGGGTACTCATCTGGGATAAACAGGTATCTACTCTGTTTGGGGGGGGGGGTACTCATCTTGGTTAAACAGGTATCTACTCTGTTTGGGGGGTGGGGGGGTACTCATCTGGGATAAACAGGTATCTACTCTGTTTGGGGGGTGGGGGGGGTACTCATCTGGGATAAACAGGTATCTACTCTGTTTGGGGGGTGAGGGGGGTACTCATCTGGGATAAACAGGTATCTACTCTGTTTGGGGGGTGAGGGGGGTACTCATCTGGGATAAACAGGTATCTACTCTGTTTGGGGGGTGGGGGGGGTACTCATCTGGGATAAACAGGCATCTACTCTGTTTGGGGGGTGGGGGGGGTACTCATCTGGGATAAACAGGTATCTACTCTGTTTGGGGGGTGGGGGGGGTACTCATCTGGGATAAACAGGTATCTACTCTGTTTGGGGGGTGGGGGGGGTACTCATCTGGGATAAACAGGTATCTACTCTGTTTTGGGGGGTGGGGGGTACTCATCTGGGATAAACAGGTATCTACTCTGTTTGGGGGGTGGGGGGGTACTCATCTGGGATAAACAGGTATCTACTCTGTTTGGGGGGTGGGGGGGTACTCATCTGGGATAAACAGGTATCTACTCTGTTTGGGGGGTGGGGGGGGGTACTCATCTGGGATAAACAGGTATCTACTCTGTTTGGGGGGGGGGGGGTACTCATCTGGGATAAACAGGTATCTACTCTGTTTGGGGGGGTACTCATCTGGGATAAACAGGTATCTACTCTGTTTGGGGGGGGGGGTACTCATCTGGGATAAACAGGTATCTACTCTGTTTGGGGGGTGGGGGGGGTACTCATCTGGGATAAACAGGTATCTACTCTGTTTGGGGGGGGGGGGGGTACTCATCTGGGATAAACAGGTATCTACTCTGTTTGGGGGGGGGGTACTCATCTGGGATAAACAGGTATCTACTCTGTTTGGGGGGGGGGGGGGGGTACTCATCTGGGATAAACAGGTATCTACTCTGTTTGGGGGGTGGGGGGGGGTACTCATCTGGGATAAACAGGTATCTACTCTGTTTGGGGGGGGGGGGGGGGGTACTCATCTGGGATAAACAGGTATCTACTCTGTTTGGGGGGGGGGGTACTCATCTGGGATAAACAGGTATCTACTCTGTTTGGGGGGGGGGGGGGGTACTCATCTGGGATAAACAGGTATCTACTCTGTTTGGGGGGTGGGGGGGGTACTCATCTGGGATAAACAGGTATCTACTCTGTTTGGGGGGGGGGTACTCATCTGGGATAAACATGTATCTACTCTGTTTGGGGGGGGGGTACTCATCTGGGATAAACAGGTATCTACTCTGTTTGGGGGGGGGGTACTCATCTGGGATAAACAGGTATCTACTCTGTTTGGGGGGTGGGGGGGTACTCATCTGGGATAAACAGGTATCTACTCTGTTTGGGGGGGGGGTACTCATCTGGGATAAACAGGTATCTACTCTGTTTGGGGGGTGGGGGGGGTACTCATCTGGGATAAACAGAGGGAAATGATCAATAAACTCACAATAAAAGAAACCTACTTTGAGAGATTGCATGGTTGCTCACGGTTACAGTTTCAGTCGTCTCAGGCTTGAACTACAGTCTCCATCTGATTCAATGAAATATTTAGTCATCTCGGGAGCATGGAGGTAGATGAGGCCTGACAGATGCTAGCAGAAATAATGAAATATTCAGTCATCTCGGGAGCATGGAGGTAGATGAGGCCTGACAGATGCTAGCAGAAATAATGAAATATTTAGTCATCTCGGGAGCATGGAGGTAGATGAGGCCTGACAGATGCTAGCAGAAATAATGAAATATTTAGTCATCTCGGGAGCATGGAGGTAGATGAGGCCTGACAGATGCTAGCAGAAATAATGAAATATTTAGTCATCTCGGGAGCATGGAGGTAGATGAGGCCTGACAGATGCTAGCAGAAATAATGAAATATTAATCTATATCAAATGTGTCTCTCACCACGTTACGTGTGTTTCCACTGTTTCATCTACACACATTACAGTTGATTCTGAGGTACCCTCCTTCCAGAACGATACGGCAGGTGTTTCTGAGAGGTACCCTCCTTCCAGAAGGATAAGGCAGGTGTTTGTTTCTGAGAGGTACCCTCCTTCCAGAAGGATAAGGCAGGTGTTTGATTCTGAGAGGTACCCTCCTTCCAGAATGATAAGGCAGGTGTTTTGTTTCTGAGAGGTAACCTCCTTACAGAAGGATAAGGCACGTGTTTGTTTCTGAGAGGTACCCTCCTTCCAGAAGGATAAGGCAGGTTTTGTTGTGAGAGGGGACCTTCTTCCAGAACAATAAGGCAGGTGTTTTCTACTGAGAGGTACCCTCCTTCCAGAAGGATAAGGCAGGTGTTTGTTTCTGAGAGGTACCCTCCTTCCAGAACGATACGGCAGGTGTTTCTGAGAGGTACCCTCCTTCCAGAACGACAAGGCAGGTTTTGTTGTGAGAGGTGACCTCCTACCAGAACGATCAGGCAGGTGTTTGCTACTGAGAGGTACCATCCTTCCAGAATGATAAGGCAGGTGTTTCAGAGAGGTGACCTCCTTCCAGAAGGATAAGGCAGGTGTTTCTGAGAGGTGACCTACTTCCAGAAGGATAAGGCAGGTGTTTGTTTCTGAGAGGTGACCTCCTTCCAGAAGGATAAGGCAGGTGTTTGATTCTGAGAGGTACCCTCCTTCCAGAATGATAAGGCAGGTGTTTTGTTTCTGAGAGGTAACCTCCTTACAGAAGGATAAGGCACGTGTTTGTTTCTGAGAGGTACCCTCCTTCCAGAAGGATAAGGCAGGTTTTGTTGTGAGAGGGAACCTCCTTCCAGAACGATAAGGCAGGTTTTGTTGTGAGAGGGGACCTTCTTCCAGAACAGTAAGGCAGGTGTTTTCTACTGAGAGGTACCCTCCTTACAGAAGGATAAGGCGGGTGTTTGTTTCTGAGAGGTACTCTCCTTCCAGAAGGATAAGGCAGGTGTTTGTTTCTGAGAGGTACCCTCCTTCCAGAAGGATAAGGCAGGTGTTTGTTTCTGAGAGGTACCCTCCTTCCAGAATGATAAGGCAGGTGTTTGTTTCTGAGAGGTACCCTCCTTCCAGAATGATAAGGCAGGTGTTTGCTACTGAGAGGTACCCTCCTTCCAGAACAATAAGGCAGGTTTTGTTGTGAGAGGTGACCTCCTTCCAGAACGATACGGCAGGTGTTTGTTTCTGAGAGGTACCCTCCTTCCAGAATGATAAGGCAGGTGTTTGCTACTGAGAGGTACCCTCCTTCCAGAACAATAAGGCAGGTTTTGTTGTGAGAGGTGACCTCCTTCCAGAAGGATAAGGCAGGTGTTTGTTTCTGAGAGGTACCCTCCTTCCAGAAGGATAAGGCAGGTGTTTGTTTCTGAGAGGTACCCTCCTTCCAGAATGATAAGGCAGGTGTTTGTTTCTGAGAGGTACCCTCCTTCCAGAAGGATAAGGCAGGTTTTTGTTTCTGAGAGGTACCCTCCTTCCAGAATGATAAGGCAGGTGTTTCTGAGAGGTGACCTCCTTCCAGAAGGATAAGGCAGGTGTTTGTTTCTGAGAGGTGACCTCCTTCCAGTTGGATAAGGCAGGTGTTTTGTTTCTGAGAGGTAACCTCCTTACAGAAGGATAAGGCACGTGTTTGTTTCTGAGAGGTACCCTCCTTCCAGAAGGATAAGGCAGGTTTTGTTGTGAGAGGGAACCTCCTTCCAGAACGATAAGGCAGGTTTTGTTGTGAGAGGGGACCTTCTTCCAGAACAGTAAGGCAGGTGTTTTCTACTGAGAGGTACCCTCCTTACAGAAGGATAAGGCGGGTGTTTGTTTCTGAGAGGTACTCTCCTTCCAGAAGGATAAGGCAGGTGTTTGTTTCTGAGAGGTACCCTCCTTCCAGAAGGATAAGGCAGGTGTTTGTTTCTGAGAGGTACCCTCCTTCCAGAATGATAAGGCAGGTGTTTGTTTCTGAGAGGTACCCTCCTTCCAGAATGATAAGGCAGGTGTTTGCTACTGAGAGGTACCCTCCTTCCAGAACAATAAGGCAGGTTTTGTTGTGAGAGGTGACCTCCTTCCAGAACGATACGGCAGGTGTTTGTTTCTGAGAGGTACCCTCCTTCCAGAATGATAAGGCAGGTGTTTGCTACTGAGAGGTACCCTCCTTCCAGAACAATAAGGCAGGTTTTGTTGTGAGAGGTGACCTCCTTCCAGAAGGATAAGGCAGGTGTTTGTTTCTGAGAGGTACCCTCCTTCCAGAAGGATAAGGCAGGTGTTTGTTTCTGAGAGGTACCCTCCTTCCAGAATGATAAGGCAGGTGTTTGTTTCTGAGAGGTACCCTCCTTCCAGAAGGATAAGGCAGGTTTTTGTTTCTGAGAGGTACCCTCCTTCCAGAATGATAAGGCAGGTGTTTCTGAGAGGTGACCTCCTTCCAGAAGGATAAGGCAGGTGTTTGTTTCTGAGAGGTGACCTCCTTCCAGTTGGATAAGGCAGGTTTTTGTTCTGAGAGGTGACCTCCTTCCAGAAGGATAAGGCAGGTTTTTGTTTCTGAGAGGTGACCTCCTTCCAGTTGGATAAGGCAGGTTTTTGTTGTGAGAGGTACCCTCCTTCCAGAAGGATAAGGCAGGTGTTTGTTTCTGAGAGGTGACCTCCTTCCAGTTGGATAAGGCACGTTTTTGTTGTGAGAGGTGACCTCCTTCCAGAAGGATAAGGCAGGTTTTTGTTGTGAGAGGTGACCTCTGTCCAGAATGATAAGGCAGGTTTTGTTGTGAGAGGTGACCTATGTCCAGAAGGATAAGGCAGGTTTTGTTGTGAGAGGTGACCTCTGTCCAGAAGGATAAGGCAGGTGTTTGTTTCTGAGAGGTGACCTCCTTCCAGAAGGATAAGGCAGGTTTTGTTGTGAGAGGTACCCTCCTTCCAGAAGGATAAGGCAGGTTTTGTTGTGAGAGGTGACCTCTGTCCAGAAGGATAAGGCAGGTTTTGTTGTGAGAGGTGACCTCTGTCCAGAAGGATAAGGCAGGTTTGGTTGTGAGAGGTGACCTCTGTCCAGAAGGATAAGGCAGGTTTTGTTGTGAGAGGTGACCTCTGTCCAGAAGGATAAGGCAGGTTTTGTTGTGAGAGGTGACCTCTGTCCAGAAGGATAAGGCAGGTGTTTTCTGAACACTTTCTCAGGAGGATGGAATCCATTTTGTAAGAGCCACTTCTAAAGTGTTTCCACTGTTTCATCTAAACACACCGCGGCCGTTTTCCACCGGCAGACAGCATAACAGAGAACGATGCCAACGTCTTGGTATTCTGCGTCTCAAATGCCACCCTATCCCCTTTTTAGTGCACTACTACCCTATAGGGTCCTGGTTGAAAGTAGTGCACTATAATGGGAAGAGGGTGCCATTTGTGTCCCGGAGAGTGAGTGTGCCCATGCCATGGCCTGCAGCAACATTTAGTACCACTTTGGAACAGCTGCTCTCGCAGGCCAACGGGCACCAGTCTGTAATCAGGAGGCCCTGGTTGTGTCCCAAATACAACCCTGCCCCCTTATAGGGCCCTGGTCAAAAGTAGTGCACTATACAGGGAATAGGGCTCCATTTGGGATGCTGACCACCATTACCACTACAATGGTACTACTGTGGACCGGAGCACAGTGACCTTTCAGGAAATAGTGAGAGGGGAGGGAGGATGGATTGGCTGAGCGGGCGTCCTAAATGGTTCCCTGTTCACCTGTGTATATTGTTCTACTTTTGGGAATATGGGGGGGGATTTAAATCTAAGAGACATTATGTGCTGGCTCTTCTCAACCCCTTGGAGACTGCAGAGAGCATCTTTCTCAGTTGACCAGACAGTGGTTTACCGAATGGAGAGAGGAGAGTAGAGTGGAGAGTGGAGAGGAGAGTAGAGTGGAGAGTGGAGAGTGGAGAGTGGAGGAGAGTGGAGAGTGGAGAGTGGAGAGTAGAGAGTAGAGAGTAGAGAGTAGAGAGTAGAGAGTAGAGAGTGGAGTTCATAGCACTGCCTGCACACAGTCTCCCAGACTGCCTGCACTCTGTCAGTCAGTCACATAACAGGCACAGAGGCAGAGAGGAGGACAGGGGGAGAGGAGGACAGGAGGAGAGGAGGAGTACAGGAGGAGAGAGGAGTACAGGAGGAGGAGAGGAGTACAGGAGGAGGAGAGGAGTACAGGAGGAGAGGGAGGGAGGAGGACAGGGGAGAGGAGGAGGAGAGAGGAGGACTAGAGGAGAGAGGAGGACAGGAGGGGAGGAGGAGGAGAGGAGTACAGGAGGAGAGGGGGAGAGGAGGACGAGAGGAGTGCAGGAGGACTAGAGGAGGGAGGAGGACAGGGGGAGAGGAGGAGGAGGAGAGGAGGACTAGAGGAGAGAGGACAGGAGGAGAGGAGGACGAGAGGAGTACAGGAGAGGAGGATGAGAGGAGTGCAGGAGGACTAGAGGAGAGAGGAGGACAGGAGGAGAGGGGGAGAGGAGGAGAGAAGAGGACTAGAGGAGAGAGGAGGACTAGAGGAGAGGAGAACTAGAGGAGAGAGGAGGACAGGGGGAGAGGAAGAGGAGGAGGATAGGAGGAGAGGAGGAGGACAGGAGGAGAGGAGGAGAGGAGGAGGAGGAGAGAAGAGTACAGGAGGAGAGGGGAGAGGGGGAGGAGAGGGGGAGAGGAGGAGGAGAGAAGGGGGAGAGGAGGAGAGGAGTACAGGAGTAGAGGAGGAAGAGAGAGGAGGAGGAGAGGAGGAGGAGAGAGGAGGACAGGAGTAGAGGAGGAAGAGAGAGGAGGACAGAAGGAGAGGGGGAGAGGGGATGAATCCTACAGATCCAGCAGACAGACTAACACTATAAGAGCAACTAGACGCTGAAGACAAAAAAGTCAAGCTATTGGGGATGTAGAACTGTGATGGGCAGTAGGTGCCTCCTAACATGGTTTTAAACAGTGACAATGACAGGGACAGCTTGGCCACATCAGGGAGAGTGAGTTTAAACAATAAGAGCTTGGTAACATCAGGGGGAGTGAGATTAAACAGTAACAGCTTGGTAACATCAGGGGGAGTGAGTTTAAACAGTAACAGCTTGGTAACATCAGGGGGAGTGAGTTTAAACAGTAACAGCTTGGTAACATCAGGGGGAGTGAGTTTAAACAGTAACAGCTTGGTAACATCAGGGGGAGTGAGTTTTAACAGTAACAGCTTGGTAACGTCAGGGGGAGTGAGTTTAAACAGCGACGATGACAGGGGTAGCTTGGAGTGAGTTCCAGATCATAGAGACTCAGCAGGTCATTCTGAATTGAGAATTGGTTGTTGTTGAATGTGGTGATGTAGCTGTTGTCTGTTTCTTGTTGAGTAGTTATGGAATTCATAGGTAATATGCCACTCTATGTTCCTTTGCCAAGCAGCTGACTTCATATCCTGACACACAACACACAGTGACTCATTCAGACAAACACAGGGAGGAGAGGGGGGAGAGGAGAGGGGAAGAGATGGGAGTAGGTGGAGAAGAGGGAGGAGAGGGAGGAAGGAAGGAGAGGAGAATGGAAGAGATGGGAGGAGAGGAGAGAGGGAGGAGAGGGAGGAGGTGGAGAAGAGGGAGGAGAGGGAGAAGAGGGAGGAGAGGGAGGGTGGAGAGGAGAGAGGGAGGAGAGGGAGGAGGTGGAGAAGAGGGAGGAGAGTGAGAGGAGGGAGGAGAGGGAGGAAGGAGAGAGGGAGGAGAGGGAGGAGGTGGAGAAGAGGGAGGAGAGGGAGAACAGGGAGAGTAGGGAGGAGGTGGAGAAGAGGGAGGAAAGGGAGGAGAGGGAGGAGGTGGAGGAGAAAGAGAGTGCATGGAGGAGAGAGAGGAGGTGGAGGAGAGGGAAGAGAGGGAGGAGAGGAAGAAAAGGTAGAGTGCAGGGAGGAGAGGGAGGAGGTGGAGGAGAGGGAGGAGGTGGAGGAGAGGGAGGAGGCGGAGGAGAGGGAAGAGAAGGAGGAGAGGGAAGAGGAGGAGAGGGAGGAGAGAGAAGAGGAGGAGAGGGAGGAGAGGGAAGAGGAGGAGAGGGAGGAGAGGGAAGAGAAGGAGGAGAGGGAGGACAGGGAGGAGAGGGAAGAGAAGGAGGAAAGGGAGGAGAGGGAAGAAAAGGAGCAGAGGGAGGACAGAGAGGAGAGGGAGGAGAGGGAGGAGAAGGAGGAGAGGGGAGAGAAGGAGGAGAGGGAGGAGAGGGAAGAGAAGGAGCAGAGGGAGGAGAGGGAAGAGAGGGAAGAGAGGGAAGAGAGGGAGGAGAGGGAAGAGAAGGAGGAGAGGGAGGAGAGGGAAGAGAAGGAGGAGAGGGAGGAGAGGGAAGAGAAGGAGCAGAGGGAGGAGAGGGAAGAGAGGGAGGAGAGGGAGGAGAGGGAGGAGAGGGAGGAGAGGGAAGAGAAGGAGGAGAGGGAGGAGAGGGAAGAGAAGGAGCAGAGGGAGGAGAGGGAAGAGAAGGAGCAGAGGGAGGAGAGGGAAGAGAGGGAGGAGAGGGAGGAGAGGGAAGAGAAGGAGGAGAGGGAAGAGAGGGGTCAGGGTACATGACAGGGGATATCCATAATCAAGAAAGTAGAAGACATTGTGCCCACTAGACTGGTTACATAAGATAGAAAACACATTCAGCACCAGTATCCATACTGAAAGAGGGACAGAGAGAGAGAGACTTGTACACAAACAACCGCACACAAACAAAGTGTGGTTCAAATTGGCACAAAAAAAACACTATTCTTTCTACAGGGCCGTGGGGTGAGACAGGGATGCAGCGTAAGCCCCACCCTCTTCAACAAATATGTGTGTGTGTGTGTGTGTGTAACAAATTCGTCATTATCATGGGTATATCCAAAGGATATCAGCTCAGGTTCAGTCAGAGATCCTGATCTCCTTGACAGATAATGACCTCCTGATCTCCTTGACCTCCTGATTTCCCTGACAGATAATGACCTCCTGATCTCCCTGGCAGATAATGACTTCCTGATCTCCTTGACAGATAATTACCTCCTGATATCCCTGATAGATAATGACCTCCTGATCTCTTTGACCTCCTGATATCCCTGGCAGATAATGACCTCCTGATCTCCCTGACATATAATGACCCCCTGATCTCCCTGAGAGATAATGACCTCCTGATCTCCTTGACAGATAATGACCTCCTGATATCCCTGATAGATAATGACCTACTGATCTCCCTGACAGATAATGACCCCTAATCTCCCTGATAGATAATGACCTCCTGATCTCCTTGACAGATAATGAACTCCTAATATACCTGATAGATAATGACCTCCTGATCTCCTTGACCTCCTGATCTCCCTGACAGACCTCCTGATATCCTTGACAGATAATGATCTCCTGATCTCATTGACCTCCTGATCTCCCTGATAGATAATGACCTCCTGATCTCCTTGACCTCCTGATCTCCTTGACCTCCTGATCTCCCTGGCAGATATGACCTCCTGATCTCCCTGACAGATAATGACCCCCTGATCTCCCTGGCAGATAATGACCTCCTGATCTCCCTGGCAGATAATGACCTCCTAATCTCCCTGATAGATAATGACCTCCTGATCTCCTTGATAGATAATGACCTCCTAATATAGATGATAGATAATGACCTCCTGATCTCCCTGACCTCCTGATCTCATTGACCTCCTGATCTCCCTGACAGATAATGACCTCCTGATATCCTTGACAGATAATGATATCCTGATCTCCTTGACCTCCTGATCTCCCTGGCAGATATGACCTCCTGATCTCCCTGACAGATAATGACCCCCTGATCTCCCTGGCAGATAATGACCTCCTGATCTCCCTGGCAGATAATGACCTCCTGATCTCCCTGACAGATAATGACCCTCTAATCTCCCTGATAGATAATGACCTCCTGATCTCCTTGACAGATAATGACCTCCTAATATAGCTGATAGATAATGACCTCCTGATCTCCCTGACAGATAATGACCTCCTGATCTCATTGTTCTCCTGATCTCCCTGACAGATAATGACCTCCTGATATCCTTGACAGATAATGATATCCTGATCTCATTTACCTCCTGATCTCCCTGATAGATAATGACCTCCTGATCTCCCTGACAGATAATGACCTCCTGATCTCATTGACCTCCTGATCTCCCTGACAGATAATGACCTCCTGATATCCTTGACAGATAATGATATCCTGATCTCATTTACCTCCTGATCTCCCTGATAGATAATGACCTCCTGATCTCCTTGACCTCCTGATCTCCCTGATAGATAATGACCTCCTGATCTCATCAACCTCCTGATCTCCCTGACAGATAATGACCTCCTGATTTCCATGACAGATAATGACCTCCTGATCTCTTTGACAGACAATGACCTCATGATCTCCCTGACAGACCTCCTGATCTCGTTGACAGATAATGACCTCCTGATTTCCCTGACAGATAATGACCTCCTGATCTCCCTGGCAGATAATGACTTCCTGATCTCCTTGACAGATAATGACCTCCTGATATCCCTGATAGATAATGACCTCCTGATCTCCTTGACCTCCTGATCTCCCTGATAGATAATGACCTCCTGATCTCCCTGACAGATAATGACCTCCTGATCTCATTGACCTCCTGATCTCCCTGACAGATAATGACCTCCTGATATCCTTGACAGATAATGATATCCTGATCTCATTTACTTCCTGATCTCCCTGACAGATAATGACCTCCTGATCTCCTTGACCTCCTGATCTCCCTGATAGATAATGACCTCCTGATCTCATCGACCTCCTGATCTCCCTGACAGATAATGACCTCCTGATTTCCATGACAGATAATGACCTCCTGATCTCTTTGACAGACAATGACCTCATGATCTCCCTGACAGATCTCCTGATCTCGTTGACAGATAATGACCTCCTGATTTCCCTGACAGATAATGACCTCCTGATCTCCCTGGCAGATAATGACTTCCTGATCTCCTTGACAGATAATGACCTCCTGATATCCCTGATAGATAATGACCTCCTGATCTCCTTGACCTCCTGATCTCCCTGATAGATAATGACCTCCTGATCTCCCTGACAGATAATGACCTCCTGATCTCATTGACCTCCTGATCTCCCTGACAGATAATGACCTCCTGATATCCTTGACAGATAATGATATCCTGATCTCATTTACCTCCTGATCTCCCTGATAGATAATGACCTCCTGATCTCCTTGACCTCCTGATCTCCCTGATAGATAATGACCTCCTGATCTCATCGACCTCCTGATCTCCCTGACAGATAATGACCTCCTGATTTCCATGACAGATAATGACCTCCTGATCTCTTTGACAGACAATGACCTCATGATCTCCCTGACAGACCTCCTGATCTCGTTGACAGATAATGACCTCCTGATTTCCCTGACAGATAATGACCCCCTGATCTCCCTGGCAGATAATGACTTCCTGATCTCCTTGACCTCCTGATCTCCCTGGCAGATAATGACCTCCTGATCTCCCTCACAGATAATGACCTCCTGATCTCCCTGGCAGATAATGACCTCCTGATATCCCTGATAGATAATGACCTCCTGATCTCCTTGACCTCCTGATCTCCCTGGCAGATAATGATCTCCTGATCTCCCTCACAGATAATGACCTCCTGATCTCCCTGGCAGATAATGACCTCCTGATCTCCCTGACAGATAATGACCCCCTGATCTCCCTGATAGATAATGACCTCCTGATCTCCTTGACAGATAATGACCTCCTAATATACCTGATAGATAATGACCTCCTGATCTCCCTGACAGATAATGACCTCCTAATATACCTGATAGATAATGACCTCCTGATATCCTTGACAGATAATGATCTCCTGATCTCATTGACCTCCTGATCTCCCTGACAGATAATGACCTCCTGATCTCCCTGACAGACCTCCTGATCTCCCTGACAGATAATGACCTCCTGATCTCCCTGGCAGATAATGACCTCCTGATCTCCCTGGCAGATAATGACCTCGTGGTCACCCTGGAAGATGTGAGATGACAACATCCCATGGGTTGGTAATGAATTAAAATCACCTGGGGCTTGTTTGGGCTCCTCATTAGTCTATAGTCTCTAACAAATCTCTAATCTCTTACTGTCTCTAGTGTCTAATAGTCTCTAGTCTCCAGGTTCTAGTCTCGAACAGTCTCTAGTGTCTAACAGTCTATAGTCTCTAACAAGTCTCTAGTATCTAATAGTCTCTAGTGTTCCCATGAGACCTGGCTTGGCCACCAGTTAAATCCTCCCTCACGTTATCGTTGCTACTTCCCATGAGGCCTGGCTTGGCCACCAGTTAAATCCTCCCTCACGTTATCGTTGCTACTTCCCATGAGGCCTGGCTTGGCCACCAGTTAAATCCTCCCTCACGTTATCGTTGCTACTTCCCATGAGGCCTGGCTTGGCCACCAGTTTATATCTACTGGCTGTGTTCCAAAAGGCCCCCTATTTCAGGGCCCATAAGGCTCTGGTCTAAAGTAGTGCACTATATAGGTAATAGGGTTCTGTTCTATAGTAGTGCACTACATAGGGAATAGGGCTCTGGTATAAAGTAGTGCACTACATAGGGAATAGGGCTCTGATCTAAAGTAGTGCACTATATAGGGAATAGGGCTCTGATCTAAAGTAGTGCACTATATAGGGAATAGGGCTCTGATCTAAAGTAGTGCACTATATAGGGAATAGGGCTCTGATCTAAAATAGTGCACTATATAGGGAATAGGGCTCTGGTCAACAGTAGTGCACTACATAGGGAATAGGGCTCTGGTCAACAGTAGTGCACTACATAGGGAATAGGGCTCTGGTCAACAGTAGTGCACTACATAGGGAATAGGGTGCCATTTGTGACACTGTCAGTGTATCCAAAGTCTTTATCACCAGATAATGACTGGCCTGGTTTTGGGCCCCTCCTGCGTTCATGGTGGATGGAAGCTGTGGGATGGGATGGTGTCTGGCTGGCTGGGAGAAAGTAGGGCAGCCTGGGGTTCAGAGGAAGGTCTCAGTCTCTGATCCCTGTCTCTCTCTCTCTCCTCCTTGTGAAAGAGGGACAGAGAGAGAGAGACTTGTACACAAACAACCGCACACAAACAATAAAAGTGTGGTTCAAATTGGCACAAAAAAAACACTATTCTTTCTACAGGGCCGTGGGGTGAGACAGGGATGCAGCGTAAGCCCCACCCTCTTCAACACATATGTGTGTGTGTGTGTGTGTGTGTGTGTGTGTGTGTGTGTGTGTGTGTGTGTGTGTGTGTGTGTGTGTGTGTGTGTGTGTGTGTAACAAATTGGCGAGGGCACTAGAACAGTCTGCAGCACCCGGCCTCACCCTACTAGAATCTGAAGTCAAATGTCTACTGTTTGCTGATGATCTGGGTCTTCTCTCCCCAACCAAGGAGGGCCTACAGCAGCACCTAGATATTCTGCACAGATTCTGTCAGACCTGGGCCCTGACAGTAAATCTCAGTAAGACCAAAATAACGGTGTTCCAAAAAAGGTCCAGTTGCCAGGCCCACAAATAGAAATTCCATCTAGACATCGTTGCCCTAAAGCACACAAAAAAACTATACATACCTCGGCTTAAACATCAGCGCCACAGGTAACTTCCACAAAGCGGTGAATGATCTGAGAGACAAGGCAAGAAGGGAATTCTATGCCATCAAAAATAACATAAAATCTGACATAACAATTAGGATTTGGCTAGAAATACTTGAATCAGACATAGAACCCTTTGCCCTTTATGGTTGTGAGATCTGGGGTCCGCTCACCAACCAAGAATTCACAAAATGGGACAAACAACAAATTGAGACTCTGCACGCAGAATTCTGCAAAAAAGATCCCCCGTGTACAACGTAGAACACCAAATAATACATGCAGAGCAGAATAAGGCCGATATTCACTAATTATCAAAATCCAGAAAAGAGACGTTAAATTCTACAACCACCTAAAAGGAAGTGATTCCCAAACCTTCCTTAACAAAGCCATCACCTACAGAGAGATGAACCTGGAGAAGTCCCCTAAGCAAGCTGGTCCTGGAGCTCTGTTCACAAACACAAACAGACCCCCACAGAGCCCCAGGACAGAAATACTATTAGACCCAACCAAATCATGAGAAAACAGAAAGATAATTACTTGACACATAGGAAAGAATTAACAAAAAAACAGAGCAAACTAGAATTCTATTTGGCCCTAAACAGAGAGTACACAGCGGCAGAATACCTGACCACTGTGACTGACCCAAACTTAAGGAAAGCTTTGACTATGTACAGACTCAGTGAGCATAGCCTTGCTATTGAGAAAGGCCGCTGAAGACAGACCTGGCTCTCAAGAGAAGACAGGCTATGTGCACACTGCCCACAAAATGATGTGGAAACTGAGCTGCACTTCCTAACCTCCTGCCCAATGTATGACCATATTAGAGAGACATATTTCCCTCAGATTACACAGACCCACAAAGTATTAGAAAACAAACCCAATTTTGTTAAACTCCCATATCTACTGGGTGAAATTCCACAGTGTGCCATCACAGCAGCAAGATTTGTGACCTGTTGCCACAAGAAAAGGTCAACCAGTGAAGAACAAACACCATTGTAAATACAACCCATATTTATATTTATTTATCTTCCCTTTGTACTTTAACCATTTACACATCATTACAACACTGTATATACAGTGGGGCAAAAAAGTATTTAGTCAGCCAACAATTGTGCAACTCAACATTCTTTGTCCTCCAAACACGACGAGTTGAGTTTTTACCAAAAAGTTATATTTTGGTTTCATCTGACCATCTGACCATGTGACATTCTCCCAATCTTCTTCTGGATCATCTAAATGCTCTCTAGCAAACTTCAGACGGGCATGGACAAGTACTGGCTTAAGCAGGGGGACACGTCTGGCACTGCAGGATTTGAGTTCCTGGCGGCGTAGTGTGTTACTGATGGTAGGCTTTGTTACTTTGGTCCCAGCTCTCTGCAGGTCATTCACTAGGTCCCCCCGTGTGGTTCTGGGATTTTTGCTCACCGTTCTTGTGATCACTTGGACCCCACGGGGTGAGATCTTGCGTGGAGCCCCAGATCGAGGGAGATTATCAGTGGTCTTGTATGTCTTCCATTTCCTAATAATTGCTCCCACAGTTGATTTCTTCAAACCAAGCTGCTTACCCATTGCAGATTCAGTCTTCCCAGCCTGGTGCAGGTTTACAATTTTGTTTCTGGTGTCCTTTGACAGCTCTTTGGTCTTGGCCATAGTGGAGTTTGGAGTGTGACTGTTTCAGGTTGTGGATAGGTGTCTTTTATACTGATAACAAGTTCAAACAGGTGCCATTAATAAAGGTAACGAGTGGAGGACAGAGGAGCCTCTTAAAGAAGTTGTTACAGGTCTGTGAGAGCCAGAAATCGTGATTGTTTGTTGGTGACCAAATACTTATTTTCCACCATAATTTGCAAATAAATTCATTAAAAATCCTACAATGTGATTTTCTGGATTTTTTTTCTAATTTTGTCTGTCATAGTTGAAGTGTACCTATGATGAAAATTACAGGCCTCTCTCATCTTTTAAAGTGGGAGAACTTGCACAATTGGTGACTGACTAAATACTTTTTTTCCCCACTGTAGACATAATATGACATTTGTAATGTCTTTATTCTTTTGGAACTTCTGTGAGTTAACCCTTCATTTAAAACGTTTTTTTTTATCTATTTCACTTGCTTTGGCAATGTTAACACGTTTCCCATGTCAATAAAACCCTTCAATTGAAATTGAATTGAAGTGAGAGAGTGATCAGAGCAACTATATTGTCACCATACAGTAGAATTCGGTCACATACCATTAATGCTTTGGGCTGGAAGTGTTGGCAAGGCAAGTGAGCTCACTTTAGTCAAGGTAGCTTTGACATGTACAAAGAGCCAGAGATATCTAAGACAGACCAAGACAGACAGACCGCTTAGATAGACAGACCACTTAGACAGACAGACCGCTTAGATAGACAGACCGCTTAGATAGACAGACAGACCACTTAGATAGACAGACCGCTTAGATAGACAGACCACTTAGATAGACAGACCGCTTAGATAGACAGACAAACCACTTAGACAGACAGACAGACAGACCACTTAGATAGACAGACCGCTTAGATAGACAGACCGCTTAGATAGACAGACCACTTAGATAGAGAGACCACTTAGACAGACAGACCACTTAGATAGACAGATCACTTAGATAGACAGACCACTTAGACAGACAGACCACTTAGATAGACAGATCACTTAGATAGACAGACAGACCACTTAGATAGACAGACCGCTTAGACAGACCACTTAGACAGACAGACCGACAGGCAGACAGACCACTTAGATAGACAGACAGACCACTTAGATAGACAGACGCTCTAACCACTAGGCTACCCTGCCGCCGATAGACAGACCACATAGATAGACAGACAGACAGACCACTTAGATAGACAGACAGACAGACCACTTAGATAGACAGACCGCTTAGATAGACAGACAGCTTAGATAGACAGACCGCTTAGATAGAGAGACCACTTAGACAGACCACTTAGATAGAGAGACCACTTAGATAGGGAGACAGACAGACCACTTAGATAGACAGACCACTTAGATAGAGAGACCACTTAGATAGGGAGACAGACAGACCACTTAGATAGGCAGACCGCTTAGACAGACAGACCACTTAGACAGACAGACCACTTAGATAGACAGACCACTTAGATAGATAGACCACTTAGATAGAGAGACCACTTAGATAGGGAGACAGACAGACCACTTAGATAGGCAGACCACTTAGACAGGCAGACCACTTAGATAGACCACTTAGACAGACAGACCACTTAGATAGACAGACAGACCACTTAGATAGACATACCGCTTAGACAGACCACTTAGATAGTCAGACCACTTAGATAGTCAGACCACTTAGATAGACAGACAGACAGACCGCTTAGACAGGCAGACCACTTAGATAGACAGACAGGCAGACAGACCAATTAGATAGACAGACCGCTTAGACAGACCACTTAGATAGTCAGACCACTTAGATAGACAGACAGACCACTTAGATTTTTTATTTTACCTTTATTTAACTAGGCTAGTCAGTTAAGAACAAATTCTTATTTTCAATGACGGCCTAGGAACAGTGGGTTAACTGCCTGTTCAGGGGCAGAACGACAGATTTGTACCTTGTCAGCTCGGGGTTTGAACTTGCAACCTTCTGGTTACTAGTCCAACGCTCTAACCACTAGGCTACCCTGCCGCCGATAGACAGACCACATAGATAGACAGACAGACAGACCACTTAGATAGACAGACAGACCACTTAGATAGACAGACAGACCACTTAGACAGACAGACAGACCACTTAGACAGACAGACCGCTTAGATAGACAGACAGACCACTTAGACAGACAGACCGCTCAGATAGACAGACAGCTTAGATAGAGAGACCACTTAGATAGGGAGACAGACAGACCACTTAGATAGACAGACAGACAGACCACTTAGACAGACAGACAGACAGACAGACAGACCACTTAGATAGGCAGACAGACAGCTTAGATAGACAGACCTCTTAGATAGACAGACCACTTAGATAAACAGACCACTTAGATAGACAGACAGCTTAGATAGACAGACCTCTTAGATAGACAGACCACTTAGATAAACAGACCACTTAGATAGACAGACAGCTTAGATAGACAGACAGCTTAGATAGAGAGACAGCTTAGACAGACAGACCACATTTCCACAGACTACTGGATAGGAAAATGGAACAAACAAGTCCCTATTTTGATAGATCGATGCTTTAAAAAAAAGTATTTTTGGAAAACCCTGGTTAACCTCATAACTTAAAAAGCAGACGCAGGACATATTTGTAACGTAATTTGATCAACTAATCTATTGAACAGAGGTTGTCTTTGGCCATTATTAACATCTCTGTTATTGAAGACCCCTGTATGAATAAGAATATCTCTGTTATTGAAGACTCCTGTATGAATAAGAATATCTCTGTTATTGAAGACTCCTGTATGAATAAGAATATCTCTGTTATTGAAGACCCCTGTATGAATAAGAATATCTCTGTTATTGAAGACTCCTGTATGAATAAGAATATCTCTGTTATTGAAGACTCCTGTATGAATAAGAATATCTCTGTTATTGAAGACTCCTGTATGAATAAGAATATCTCTGTTATTGAAGACTCCTGTATGAATAAGAATATCTCTGTTATTGAAGACTCCTGTATGAATAAGAATATCTCTGTGTTATTTAAGGATCTTTCATCCCTTAACAAGAGAAAGAGCTTTCTTCTTTTCACACTGTTTGAATGTTGTGCTAAAGGGCTTTGGCCAACATCTAGAGTTACAATACCCTTCTGTTGCTCCAGGAAAAACATGTCTGTCTGTCTGTCCGTCTGTCCGTCAGTCGTTAAAAACCCAAGTCACTTTAAATTCACTAAATTGTGCTCGTGTCAGTGATTTTTAAGAGGGTCAATTTGGGCAGCGGATTGTGATCCTTGCCTCAGTTTAAACCAAAACACAGACTAAATGAATCATAACACTGTTCGGATCGTGTCCCAAGTGGGCACCATATTCCCTATATAGTGCACTACAGGACCTGATCAAAAATCTTTGCCCTATGACATGAGCAGAGTACCATCTGAAACTCAGCCCTCGTGTTGTTCTCTTCTTCTGTCTAGCCTCACTTTACCCAAAATGTCAAAATGAGTAAGAAAGACTGAGCAAAGTTTTCCACTCTCTACTGCTCGGCTCAAACAAGTGTCTCTTCAGAATTCACTCTCCGTCTTGTCCAAACTACGTGAACAGTTTTGTCCCCGATGGATTGAAAACAAACGCCTGACTGGATTCAGCTGGTTGGTCATTTGATTCAGATATGTAGCTGCGTTACATACGAGTCTTCTCTCAATATCCTGGAGTTCAATGTGGAACGTGTCTGCTAACAAACAGAATGATATCCTGGAGTTCAATAAGGAACTTGTCTGCTTAGTTCAATAAGGAACGTGTCTGCTTAGTTCAATAAGGAACGTCTCTGCTTAGTTCAATAAGGAACGTGTCTGCTTAGTTCAATAAGGAACGTGTCTGCTTAGTTCAATAAGGAACGTGTCTGTTTAGTTCAATAAGAAACTTGTCTGTTTAGTTCAATAAGGAACGTGTCTGCTTAGTTCAATAAGGAACGTGTCTGTTTAGTTCAATAAGGAACTTGTCTGTTTAGTTCAATAAGGAACGTGTCTGTTTAGTTCAATAAGGAGCTTGTCTGCTTAGTTCAATAAGGAACTTGTCTGCTTAGTTCAATAAGGAACGTGTCTGTTTAGTTCAATAAGGAACGTGTCTGCTTAGTTCAATAAGGAACGTGTCTGCTTAGTTCAATAAGGAACGTGTCTGCTTAGTTCAATAAGGAACGTGTCTGCTTAGTTCAATAAGGAACGTGTCTGCTTAGTTCAATAAGGAACGTGTCTGCTTAGTTCAATAAGGAACTTGTCTGTTTAGTTCAATAAGGAACGTGTCTGCTTAGTTCAATAAGGAACGTGTCTGCTTAGTTCATTAAGGAACGTGTCTGCTTAGTTCAATAAGGAACGTGTCTGCTTAGTTCAATAAGGAACTTGTCTGTTTAGTTCAATAAGGAACGTGTCTGCTAACAAACAGGATGATATGACATTAGAAGTAGAACTCACATTTGTGCTCGTCAAATCTCTGATGGTCACGGTGATGATAGAATAACTGGGAGAGATGCTGCTTTAGAATAGATTTCCATGACACTGTATCTCTGATGGACACGGTGATGATAGAATAACTGGGAGAGATGCTGCTTTAGAATAGATTCCCATGACACTGTATCTCTGATGGACACGGTGATGATAGAATAACTGGGAGAGATAATGCTTTAGTATACAGTCCCATGACACTGGTTGTGATTGACACCTGATCAAAAGTTGCTGTAAGTGTAGTGTGGTGTAGTGTGGATCTGTGTAACCCGCACCTCAGCCGGAAGTGTCCCAACCTCAGCCTGAAGTGTCCCATCCTCAACCTGAAGTGTCCCAACCTCAACCTGAAGTGTCCCAACCTCAACCTGAAGTGTCCCAACCTCAGCCTGAAGTGCCCCATCCTCAACCTGAAGTGTCCCAACCTCAACCTGAAGTGTCCCAACCTCAACCTGAAGTGTCCCAACCTCAACCTGAAGTGTCCCAACCTCAACCTGAAGTGTCCCAACCTCAACCTGAAGTGTCCCAACCTCAACCTGAAGTGTCCCAACCTCAACCTGAAGTGTCCCAACCTCAACCTGAAGTGTCCCAACCTCAACCTGAAGTGTCCCAACCTCAGCATGAAGTGTCCCAACCTCAACCTGAAGTGTCCCAACCTCAACCTGAAGTGTCCCAACCTCAACCTGAAGTGTCCCAACCTCAACCTGAAGTGTCCCAACCTCAACCTGAAGTGTCCCAACCTCAACCTGAAGTGTCCCAACTTCAGCCTGAAATGTCCCAACCTCAGCCTGAAATGTCCCAACCTCAGCTTGAAGTGTCCCAACCTCAGCATGAAGTGTCCCAACCTCAACCTGAAGTGTCCCAACCTCAGCCTGAAGTGTCCCAACCTCAACCTGAAGTGTCCCAACCTCAGCCTGAAGTGTCCCAACCTCAACCTGAAGTGTCCCAACCTCAACCTGAAGTGTCCCAACCTCAACCTGAAGTGTCCCAACCTCAGCATGAAGTGTCCCAACCTCATCCTGAAGTGTCCCAACCTCAGCCTGAAATGTCCCAACCTCAGCTTGAAGTGTCCCAACCTCAGCATGAAGTGTCCCAACCTCAACCTGAAGTGTCCCAACCTCAGCATGAAGTGTCCCAACCTCAACCTGAAGTGTCCCAACTTCATCCTGAAGTGTCCCAACCTCAACCTGAGGTGTCCCAACCTCAGCCTGAAGTGTACCAACCTTAGCCCGAAGTGTCCCAACCTCAGCCTGAAATGTCCCAACCTCAGCCTGAAGTGTTCCATCCTCATCCTGAAGTGTTCCATCCTCAACCTGAAGTGTCCCAATCTCAGCATGAAGTGTCCCAACCTCAGCCTGAAGTGTCCCAACCTCAACCTGAGGTGTCCCAACCTCAGCCTGAAGTGTCCCAACCTCAGCCTGAAGTGTCCCAATCTCAGCATGAAGTGTCCCAACCTCAACCTGAGGTGTCCCAACCTCAGCCTGAAGTGTCCCAATCTCAGCATGAAGTGTCCCAACCTCAGCCTGAAGTGTCCCAACCTCAACCTGAAGTGTCCCAACCTCAACCTGAAGTGTCCCAACCTCATCCTGAAGTGTCCCAACCTCAGCCTGAAGTGTCCCAACCTCAGCCTGAAGTGTCCCAACCTCAGCCTGAAGTGTACCAACCTCAGCATGAAGTGTCCCAACCTCAGCATGACGTGTCCCAACCTCAGCCCGAAGTGTCCCAACTTGCACTGCCGTATAGCTAGCTTCTCTGTGGTTTAACCGGGTAAGATGATTCAGGAGGCTGGTCATGTGTGTTTGGGAGGAAGTGGTCCTGGGTTCGAGCCTCGGTATAAGCCGTATCAGGAAGACTCGCTAAGCAAGCCATTTGACACCCTTTACATAAGCCCCTCCACCACTTCCCAAGACTGTAATTTCCCAACATGCCTTGGGACCAGCCTGTGTTTGTGCACCCCACTGTCAGTCCCATTAAAACCCTATTGGTTTCTGGACAGTTGTGTCCCAAATGTCATTATTCTTCCCAATGTAGTGCACTACGTTTGACCAGGGCTCTGTAGTATTTGGGACGCGGCCCGCAGGTTTCATGTCGCCGAGTAGATAGCTATCAGCCCCCTTGTTAAAAAATGGTGCCACACCAAGGTACAGTAAATCCTGTTGCATTACGACCAATTATTTCTGTTTGATCTCTTTGACAAAGTAAAATCCCCCGCTCCGACGAGGCTGTGAAATCCACTTTAATTACACCGATTTGCATGGAAATGGATATTGATTGCAGGAGATAGAGCACAGAGTCTAGAGTCGCTGTGCTACGTGACCTGGGTTCAAACACTATTCGATCTTTTAAAAATGCTTGATCTGTGCTTTAAATTGAGCTTGCCTGGTTCAATGGAACTAATAGAATAGCTCCAGAAGTGCATCTGGCACTCCAGGCAGACTAAAGCAAACGATTTAAGGTATTTAAAAGATAACAAATAGTATTTGAACCCAGGTTTTGAGTGGCATACGCTCACTTTTGTTTCAAGGACAATATTTCTCATTTACTGCAAGCCTGCCTAAAGCTCTCCGGGAGAGTCGGAAGTCACTCAGATGAAAAAGGTGATTTTGAATATAATTATCCACAACAAACAAAACAAGACGTGCACGCAGAGACACACGGACAGGAAATGGGTTGGAATGCAGTTGGACACAGAATAATAAACAGGTTCAAATAGAATAGATGGTCATCCACAGTAGTGTCATCCACAGTAGTGTCATCCACAGTAGTGTCATCCACAGTAGTGTCCAGAATACTCTTAATATCATCCACAGTAGTGTCCAGAATACTCTGAATATCATCCACAGTAGTGTCATCCACAGTAGTGTCATCCCCAGTAGTGTCCAGTATACTCTGAATATCATCCACAGTAGTGTCCAGAATACTCTGAATATCATCCACAGTAGTGTCCAGAATACTCTGAATATCATCCACAGTAGTGTCCAGAATACTCTGAATATCATCCCCAGTAGTGTCATCCACAGTAGTGTCATCCAGTACGTAGGGTGCATTAGCCTTTCACACCAACAACCCGGGTTCGCTGCCCTGCCCCGCCGTTTGCTACAACAGGCCAGCTATAAGTTAAAATGAAAATAAACTGACTTCTGATTGACAAGGAAGCTGCAAAACGTAAAATGAAATAAAAATACAACTAACTAACTTTGTATGACTCCTTCAAAGGGGGATCTGAAATATCACCACGACCCCTTCAGACTATATTTACATGACCAGTCTCATTACTGAAATATCACCTCCCCACGACCCCTTCAAAGACTATATTTACATGACCAGTCTCATTACTGAAATATCACCTCCCCACGACCCCTTCAAAGACTATATTTACATGACCAGTCTCATTACTGAAATATAACCTCCCCACGGCCCCTTCAAAGACTATATTTACATGACCAGTCTCATTACTGAAATATCACCTCCCCACGACCCCTTCAAAGACTATATTTACATGACCAGTCTCATTACTGAAATATCACCTCCCCACGGCCCCTTCAAAGACTATATTTACATGACCAGTCTCATTACTGAAATATAACCACGACCCCTTCAAAGACTATATTTACATGACCAGTCTCATTACTGAAATATAACCTCCCCACGGCCCCTTCAAAGACTATATTTACATGACCAGTCTCATTACTGAAATATCACCTCCCCACGACCCCTTCAAAGACTATATTTACATGACCAGTCTCATTACTGAAATATCACCTCCCCACGACCCCTTCAAAGACTATATTTACATGACCAGTCTCATTACTGAAATATCACCTCCCCACGACCCCTTCAAAGACTATATTTACATGACCAGTCTCATTACTGAAATATAACCTCCCCACGACCCCTTCAAAGACTATATTTACATGACCAGTCTCATTACTGAAATATAACCTCACCACGACCCCTTCAAAGACTATATTTACATGACCAGTCTCATTACTGAAATATCCCCACGACCCCTTCAAAGACTATATTTACATGGCCAGTCTCATTACTGAAATATCACCTCCCCACGACCCCTTCAAAGACTATATTTACATGACCAGTCTCATTACTGAAATATAACCACGACCCCTTCAAAGACTATATTTACATGACCAGTCTCATTACTGAAATATCACCTCCCCACGACCCCTTCAAAGACTATATTTACATGACCAGTCTCATTACTGAAATATCCCCACGACCCCTTCAAAGACTATATTTACATGACCAGTCTCATTACTGAAATATCCCCACGACCCCTTCAAAGACTATATTTACATGACCAGTCTCATTACTGAAATATAACCTCACCACGACCCCTTCAAAGACTATATTTACATGACCAGTCTCATTACTGAAATATAACCTCCCCACGACCCCTTCAAAGACTATATTTACATGACCAGTCTCATTACTGAAATATCCCCACGACCCCTTCAAAGACTATATTTACATGACCAGTCTCATTACTGAAATATCACCACGACCCCTTCAAAGACTATATTTACATGACCAGTCTCATTACTGAATTATAACCTCCCCACGACCCCTTCAAAGACTATATTTACATGACCAGTCTCATTACTGAAATATCCCCACGACCCCTTCAAAGACTATATTTACATGACCAGTCTCATTACTGAAATATCACCTCCCCACGGCCCCTTCAAAGACTATATTTACATGACCAGTCTCATTACTGAAATATCACCTCCCCACGGCCCCTTCAAAGACTATATTTACATGACCAATCTCATTACTGAAATATAACCTCACCACGACCCCTTCAAAGACTATATTTACATGACCAGTCTCATTACTGAAATATCACCTCCCCACGACCCCTTCAAAGACTATATTTACATGACCAGTCTCATTACTGAAATATAACCTCACCACGACCCCTTCAAAGACTATATTTACATGACCAGTCTCATTACTGAAATATAACCTCCCCACGACCCCTTCAAAGACTATATTTACATGACCAGTCTCATTACTGAAATATCACCACGACCACTTCAAAGACTATATTTACATGACCAGTCTCATTACTGAAATATCACCTCCCCACGACCCCTTCAAAGACTATATTTACATGACCAGTCTCATTACTGAAATATCACCACGGCCCCTTCAAAGACTATATTCACATGACCAGTCTCATAACTGAAATATCACCACGACCCCTTCAAAGACTATATTTACATGACCAGTCTCATTACTGAAATATCACCTCCCCACGACCCCTTCAAAGACTATATTTACATGACCAGTCTCATTACTGAAATATAACCTCACCACGACCCCTTCAAAGACTATATTTACATGACCAGTCTCATTACTGAAATATCCCCACGACCCCTTCAAAGACTATATTTACATGACCAGTCTCATTACTGAAATATCACCTCCCCACGACCCCTTCAAAGACTATATTTACATGACCAGTCTCATTACTGAAATATAACCTCCCCACGACCCCTTCAAAGACTATATTTACATGACCAGTCTCATTACTGAAATATCACCTCCCCACGACCCCTTCAAAGACTATATTTACATGACCAGTCTCATTACTGAAATATAACCTCCCCACGACCCCTTCAAAGACTATATTTACATGACCAGTCTCATTACTGAAATATCACCTCCCCACGACCCCTTCAAAGACTATATTTACATGACCAGTCTCATTACTGAAATATCACCTCCCCACGACCCCTTCAAAGACTATATTTACATGACCAGTCTCATTACTGAAATATAACCTCCCCACGACCCCTTCAAAGACTATATTTACATGACCAGTCTCATTACTGAAATATAACCTCACCACGACCCCTTCAAAGACTATATTTACATGACCAGTCTCATTACTGAAATATCCCCACGACCCCTTCAAAGACTATATTTACATGACCAGTCTCATTACTGAAATATCACCTCCCCACGACCCCTTCAAAGACTATATTTACATGACCAGTCTCATTACTGAAATATAACCTCCCCACGACCCCTTCAAAGACTATATTTACATGACCAGTCTCATTACTGAAATATCACCTCCCCACGACCCCTTCAAAGACTATATTTACATGACCAGTCTCATTACTGAAATATAACCTCCCCACGACCCCTTCAAAGACTATATTTACATGACCAGTCTCATTACTGAAATATCACCTCCCCACGACCCCTTCAAAGACTATATTTACATGACCAGTCTCATTACTGAAATATCACCTCCCCACGACCCCTTCAAAGACTATATTTACATGACCAGTCTCATTACTGAAATATCACCTCCCCACGACCCCTTCAGACTATATTCACATGACCAGTCTCATTACTGAAATATCACCTCCCCACGACCCCTTCAGAATATATTTACATGACCAGTCTCATTACTGAAATATAACCTCCCCACGACCCCTTCAAAGACTATATTTACATGACCAGTCTCATTACTGAAATATCACCTCCCCACAACCCTTTCAAAGACTATATTTACATGACCAGTCTCATTACTGAAATATCACCTCCCCACGACCCCTTCAAAGACTATATTTACATGACCAGTCTCATTACTGAAATATCACCTCCCCACGACCCCTTCAAAGACTATATTTACATGACCAGTCTCATTACTGAAATATCACCTCCCCACGACCCCTTCAGACTATATTCACATGACCAGTCTCATTACTGAAATATCACCTCCCCACGACCCCTTCAGAATATATTTACATGACCAGTCTCATTACTGAAATATAACCTCCCCACGACCCCTTCAAAGACTATATTTACATGACCAGTCTCATTACTGAAATATCACCTCCCCACAACCCTTTCAAAGACTATATTTACATGACCAGTCTCATTACTGAAATATAACCTCCCCACGACCCCTTCAAAGACTATATTTACATGACCAGTCTCATTACTGAAATATCACCTCCCCACGACCCCTTCAAAGACTATATTTACATGACCAGTCTCATTACTGAAATATAACCTCCCCACGACCCCTTCAAAGACTATATTTACATGACCAGTCTCATTACTGAAATATCCCCACGACCCCTTCAAAGACTATATTCACATGACCAGTCTCATTACTGAAATATCACCTCCCCACGACCCCTTCAGACTATATTTACATGACCAGTCTCATTACTGAAATATAACCTCCCCACGACCCCTTCAAAGACTATATTTACATGACCAGTCTCATTACTGAAATATAACCTCCCCACGACCCCTTCAAAGACTATATTTACATGACCAGTCTCATTACTGAAATATCACCTCCCCACGACCCCTTCAAAGACTATATTTACATGACCAGTCTCATTACTGAAATATCACCTCCCCACGACCCCTTCAAAGACTATATTTACATGACCAGTCTCATTACTGAAATATAACCTCACCACGATCCCTTCAAAGACTATATTTACATGACCAGTCTCATTACTGAAATATCCCCACGACCCCTTCAAAGACTATATTTACATGACCAGTCTCATTACTGAAATATCACCTCCCCACGACCCCTTCAAAGACTATATTTACATGACCAGTCTCATTACTGAAATATAACCTCCCCACGACCCCTTCAAAGACTATATTTACATGACCAGTCTCATTACTGAAATATCCCCACGACCCCTTCAAAGACTATATTCACATGACCAGTCTCATTACTGAAATATCACCTCCCCACGACCCCTTCAGACTATATTTACATGACCAGTCTCATTACTGAAATATAACCTCCCCACGACCCCTTCAAAGACTATATTTACATGACCAGTCTCATTACTGAAATATAACCTCCCCACGACCCCTTCAAAGACTATATTTACATGACCAGTCTCATTACTGAAATATCACCTCCCCACGACCCCTTCAAAGACTATATTTACATGACCAGTCTCATTACTGAAATATCACCTCCCCACGACCCCTTCAAAGACTATATTTACATGACCAGTCTCATTACTGAAATATAACCTCCCCACGACCCCTTCAAAGACTATATTTACATGACCAGTCTCATTACTGAAATATAACCTCCCCACGACCCCTTCAAAGACTATATTTACATGACCAGTCTCATTACTGAAATATAACCTCCCCACGACCCCTTCAAAGACTATATTTACATGACCAGTCTCATTACTGAAATATAACCTCCCCACGACCCCTTCAAAGACTATATTTACATGACCAGTCTCATTACTGAAATATAACCTCACCACGATCCCTTCAGACTATATTTACATGACCAGTCTCATTACTGAAATATCCCCACGACCCCTTCAAAGACTATATTTACATGACCAGTCTCATTACTGAAATATCCCCACGACCCCTTCAAAGACTATATTTACATGACCAGTCTCATTACTGAAATATAACCTCCCCACGACCCCTTCAAAGACTATATTTACATGACCAGTCTCATTACTGAAATATAACCTCCCCACGACCCCTTCAAAGACTATATTTACATGACCAGTCTCATTACTGAAATATCACCTCCCCACGACCCCTTCAAAGACTATATTTACATGACCAGTCTCATTACTGAAATATCACCTCCCCACGACCCCTTCAAAGACTATATTTACATGACCAGTCTCATTACTGAAATATAACCTCCCCACGACCCCTTCAAAGACTATATTTACATGACCAGTCTCATTACTGAAATATCCCCACGACCCCTTCAAAGACTATATTTACATGACCAGTCTCATTACTGAAATATAACCTCCCCACGACCCCTTCAAAGACTATATTTACATGACCAGTCTCATTACTGAAATATCACCTCCCCACGACCCCTTCAAAGACTATATTTACATGACCAGTCTCATTACTGAAATATCACCTCCCCACGACCCCTTCAAATACTATATTTACATGACCAGTCTCATTACTGAAATATAACCTCCCCACGACCCCTTCAAAGACTATATTTACATGACCAGTCTCATTACTGAAATATAACCTCCCCACGACCCCTTCAAAGACTATATTTACATGACCAGTCTCATTACTGAAATATAACCTCCCCACGACCCCTTCAAAGACTATATTTACATGACCAGTCTCATTACTGAAATATAACCTCACCACGATCCCTTCAAAGACTATATTTACATGACCAGTCTCATTACTGAAATATCCCCACGACCCCTTCAAAGACTATATTTACATGACCAGTCTCATTACTGAAATATCACCTCCCCACGACCCCTTCAAAGACTATATTTACATGACCAGTCTCATTACTGAAATATAACCTCACCACGACCCCTTCAAAGACTATATTTACATGACCAGTCTCATTACTGAAATATCCCCACGACCCCTTCAAAGACTATATTTACATGACCAGTCTCATTACTGAAATATCACCTCCCCACGACCCCTTCAGACTATATTTACATGACCAGTCTCATTACTGAAATATAACCTCCCCACGACCCCTTCAGACTATATTTACATGACCAGTCTCATTACTGAAATATCACCTCCCCACGACCCCTTCAAAGACTATATTTACATGACCAGTCTCATTACTGAAATATAACCTCCCCACGACCCCTTCAGACTATATTTACATGACCAGTCTCATTACTGAAATATAACCTCCCCACGACCCCTTCAAAGACTATATTTACATGACCAGTCTCATTACTGAAATATAACCTCCCCACGACCCCTTCAAAGACTATATTTACATGACCAGTCTCATTACTGAAATATCCCCACGACCCCTTCAAAGACTATATTTACATGACCAGTCTCATTACTGAAATATCACCTCCCCACGACCCCTTCAAAGACTATATTTACATGACCAGTCTCATTACTGAAATATCACCTCCCCACGACCCCTTCAGACTATATTCACATGACCAGTCTCATTACTGAAATATCACCTCCCCACGACCCCTTCAGACTATATTTACATGACCAGTCTCATTACTGAAATATAACCTCCCCACGACCCCTTCAAAGACTATATTTACATGACCAGTCTCATTACTGAAATATAACCTCCCCACGACCCCTTCAAAGACTATATTTACATGACCAGTCTCATTACTGAAATATCACCTCCCCACGACCCCTTCAGACTATATTTACATGACCAGTCTCATTACTGAAATATAACCTCCCCACGGCCCCTTCAAATACTATATTTACATGACCAGTCTCATTACTGAAATATAACCTCCCCACGACCCCTTCAGACTATATTTACATGACCAGTCTCATTACTGAAATATAACCTCCCCACGACCCCTTCAAAGACTATATTTACATGACCAGTCTCATTACTGAAATATAACCTCCCCACGACCCCTTCAAAGACTATATTTACATGACCAGTCTCATTACTGAAATATCCCCACGACCCCTTCAAAGACTATATTTACATGACCAGTCTCATTACTGAAATATAACCACGACCCCTTCAAAGACTATATTTACATGGCCAGTCTCATTACTGAAATATCACCTCCCCACGACCCCTTCAAAGACTATATTTACATGACCAGTCTCATTACTGAAATATAACCACGACCCCTTCAAAGACTATATTTACATGACCAGTCTCATTACTGAAATATCACCTCCCCACGACCCCTTCAAAGACTATATTTACATGACCAGTCTCATTACTGAAATATCCCCACGACCCCTTCAAAGACTATATTTACATGACCAGTCTCATTACTGAAATATCCCCACGACCCCTTCAAAGACTATATTTACATGACCAGTCTCATTACTGAAATATAACCTCACCACGACCCCTTCAAAGACTATATTTACATGACCAGTCTCATTACTGAAATATAACCTCCCCACGACCCCTTCAAAGACTATATTTACATGACCAGTCTCATTACTGAAATATCCCCACGACCCCTTCAAAGACTATATTTACATGACCAGTCTCATTACTGAAATATCACCACGACCCCTTCAAAGACTATATTTACATGACCAGTCTCATTACTGAATTATAACCTCCCCACGACCCCTTCAAAGACTATATTTACATGACCAGTCTCATTACTGAAATATCCCCACGACCCCTTCAAAGACTATATTTACATGACCAGTCTCATTACTGAAATATCACCTCCCCACGGCCCCTTCAAAGACTATATTTACATGACCAGTCTCATTACTGAAATATCACCTCCCCACGGCCCCTTCAAAGACTATATTTACATGACCAATCTCATTACTGAAATATAACCTCACCACGACCCCTTCAAAGACTATATTTACATGACCAGTCTCATTACTGAAATATCACCTCCCCACGACCCCTTCAAAGACTATATTTACATGACCAGTCTCATTACTGAAATATAACCTCACCACGACCCCTTCAAAGACTATATTTACATGACCAGTCTCATTACTGAAATATAACCTCCCCACGACCCCTTCAAAGACTATATTTACATGACCAGTCTCATTACTGAAATATCACCACGACCACTTCAAAGACTATATTTACATGACCAGTCTCATTACTGAAATATCACCTCCCCACGACCCCTTCAAAGACTATATTTACATGACCAGTCTCATTACTGAAATATCACCACGGCCCCTTCAAAGACTATATTCACATGACCAGTCTCATAACTGAAATATCACCACGACCCCTTCAAAGACTATATTTACATGACCAGTCTCATTACTGAAATATCACCTCCCCACGACCCCTTCAAAGACTATATTTACATGACCAGTCTCATTACTGAAATATAACCTCACCACGACCCCTTCAAAGACTATATTTACATGACCAGTCTCATTACTGAAATATCCCCACGACCCCTTCAAAGACTATATTTACATGACCAGTCTCATTACTGAAATATCACCTCCCCACGACCCCTTCAAAGACTATATTTACATGACCAGTCTCATTACTGAAATATAACCTCCCCACGACCCCTTCAAAGACTATATTTACATGACCAGTCTCATTACTGAAATATCACTTCCCCACGACCCCTTCAAAGACTATATTTACATGACCAGTCTCATTACTGAAATATAACCTCCCCACGACCCCTTCAAAGACTATATTTACATGACCAGTCTCATTACTGAAATATCACCTCCCCACGACCCCTTCAAAGACTATATTTACATGACCAGTCTCATTACTGAAATATAACCTCCCCACGACCCCTTCAAAGACTATATTTACATGACCAGTCTCATTACTGAAATATCACCTCCCCACGACCCCTTCAAAGACTATATTTACATGACCAGTCTCATTACTGAAATATAACCTCCCCACGACCCCTTCAAAGACTATATTTACATGACCAGTCTCATTACTGAAATATCACCTCCCCACGACCCCTTCAAAGACTATATTTACATGACCAGTCTCATTACTGAAATATCACCTCCCCACGACCCCTTCAAAGACTATATTTACATGACCAGTCTCATTACTGAAATATCACCTCCCCACGACCCCTTCAGACTATATTCACATGACCAGTCTCATTACTGAAATATCACCTCCCCACGACCCCTTCAGAATATATTTACATGACCAGTCTCATTACTGAAATATAACCTCCCCACGACCCCTTCAAAGACTATATTTACATGACCAGTCTCATTACTGAAATATCACCTCCCCACAACCCTTTCAAAGACTATATTTACATGACCAGTCTCATTACTGAAATATCACCTCCCCACGACCCCTTCAAAGACTATATTTACATGACCAGTCTCATTACTGAAATATCACCTCCCCACGACCCCTTCAGACTATATTCACATGACCAGTCTCATTACTGAAATATCACCTCCCCACGACCCCTTCAGAATATATTTACATGACCAGTCTCATTACTGAAATATAACCTCCCCACGACCCCTTCAAAGACTATATTTACATGACCAGTCTCATTACTGAAATATCACCTCCCCACAACCCTTTCAAAGACTATATTTACATGACCAGTCTCATTACTGAAATATAACCTCCCCACGACCCCTTCAAAGACTATATTTACATGACCAGTCTCATTACTGAAATATCACCTCCCCACGACCCCTTCAAAGACTATATTTACATGACCAGTCTCATTACTGAAATATAACCTCCCCACGACCCCTTCAAAGACTATATTTACATGACCAGTCTCATTACTGAAATATCCCCACGACCCCTTCAAAGACTATATTCACATGACCAGTCTCATTACTGAAATATCACCTCCCCACGACCCCTTCAGACTATATTTACATGACCAGTCTCATTACTGAAATATAACCTCCCCACGACCCCTTCAAAGACTATATTTACATGACCAGTCTCATTACTGAAATATAACCTCCCCACGACCCCTTCAAAGACTATATTTACATGACCAGTCTCATTACTGAAATATCACCTCCCCACGACCCCTTCAAAGACTATATTTACATGACCAGTCTCATTACTGAAATATCACCTCCCCACGACCCCTTCAAAGACTATATTTACATGACCAGTCTCATTACTGAAATATAACCTCACCACGATCCCTTCAAAGACTATATTTACATGACCAGTCTCATTACTGAAATATCCCCACGACCCCTTCAAAGACTATATTTACATGACCAGTCTCATTACTGAAATATCACCTCCCCACGACCCCTTCAAAGACTATATTTACATGACCAGTCTCATTACTGAAATATAACCTCCCCACGACCCCTTCAAAGACTATATTTACATGACCAGTCTCATTACTGAAATATCCCCACGACCCCTTCAAAGACTATATTCACATGACCAGTCTCATTACTGAAATATCACCTCCCCACGACCCCTTCAGACTATATTTACATGACCAGTCTCATTACTGAAATATAACCTCCCCACGACCCCTTCAAAGACTATATTTACATGACCAGTCTCATTACTGAAATATAACCTCCCCACGACCCCTTCAAAGACTATATTTACATGACCAGTCTCATTACTGAAATATCACCTCCCCACGACCCCTTCAAAGACTATATTTACATGACCAGTCTCATTACTGAAATATCACCTCCCCACGACCCCTTCAAAGACTATATTTACATGACCAGTCTCATTACTGAAATATAACCTCCCCACGACCCCTTCAAAGACTATATTTACATGACCAGTCTCATTACTGAAATATAACCTCCCCACGACCCCTTCAAAGACTATATTTACATGACCAGTCTCATTACTGAAATATAACCTCCCCACGACCCCTTCAAAGACTATATTTACATGACCAGTCTCATTACTGAAATATAACCTCCCCACGACCCCTTCAAAGACTATATTTACATGACCAGTCTCATTACTGAAATATAACCTCACCACGATCCCTTCAGACTATATTTACATGACCAGTCTCATTACTGAAATATCCCCACGACCCCTTCAAAGACTATATTTACATGACCAGTCTCATTACTGAAATATCCCCACGACCCCTTCAAAGACTATATTTACATGACCAGTCTCATTACTGAAATATAACCTCCCCACGACCCCTTCAAAGACTATATTTACATGACCAGTCTCATTACTGAAATATAACCTCCCCACGACCCCTTCAAAGACTATATTTACATGACCAGTCTCATTACTGAAATATCACCTCCCCACGACCCCTTCAAAGACTATATTTACATGACCAGTCTCATTACTGAAATATCACCTCCCCACGACCCCTTCAAAGACTATATTTACATGACCAGTCTCATTACTGAAATATAACCTCCCCACGACCCCTTCAAAGACTATATTTACATGACCAGTCTCATTACTGAAATATCCCCACGACCCCTTCAAAGACTATATTTACATGACCAGTCTCATTACTGAAATATAACCTCCCCACGACCCCTTCAAAGACTATATTTACATGACCAGTCTCATTACTGAAATATCACCTCCCCACGACCCCTTCAAAGACTATATTTACATGACCAGTCTCATTACTGAAATATCACCTCCCCACGACCCCTTCAAAGACTATATTTACATGACCAGTCTCATTACTGAAATATAACCTCCCCACGACCCCTTCAAAGACTATATTTACATGACCAGTCTCATTACTGAAATATAACCTCCCCACGACCCCTTCAAAGACTATATTTACATGACCAGTCTCATTACTGAAATATAACCTCCCCACGACCCCTTCAAAGACTATATTTACATGACCAGTCTCATTACTGAAATATAACCTCACCACGATCCCTTCAAAGACTATATTTACATGACCAGTCTCATTACTGAAATATCCCCACGACCCCTTCAAAGACTATATTTACATGACCAGTCTCATTACTGAAATATCACCTCCCCACGACCCCTTCAAAGACTATATTTACATGACCAGTCTCATTACTGAAATATAACCTCACCACGACCCCTTCAAAGACTATATTTACATGACCAGTCTCATTACTGAAATATCCCCACGACCCCTTCAAAGACTATATTTACATGACCAGTCTCATTACTGAAATATCACCTCCCCACGACCCCTTCAGACTATATTTACATGACCAGTCTCATTACTGAAATATAACCTCCCCACGACCCCTTCAGACTATATTTACATGACCAGTCTCATTACTGAAATATCACCTCCCCACGACCCCTTCAAAGACTATATTTACATGACCAGTCTCATTACTGAAATATAACCTCCCCACGACCCCTTCAGACTATATTTACATGACCAGTCTCATTACTGAAATATAACCTCCCCACGACCCCTTCAAAGACTATATTTACATGACCAGTCTCATTACTGAAATATAACCTCCCCACGACCCCTTCAAAGACTATATTTACATGACCAGTCTCATTACTGAAATATCCCCACGACCCCTTCAAAGACTATATTTACATGACCAGTCTCATTACTGAAATATCACCTCCCCACGACCCCTTCAAAGACTATATTTACATGACCAGTCTCATTACTGAAATATCACCTCCCCACGACCCCTTCAGACTATATTCACATGACCAGTCTCATTACTGAAATATCACCTCCCCACGACCCCTTCAGACTATATTTACATGACCAGTCTCATTACTGAAATATAACCTCCCCACGACCCCTTCAAAGACTATATTTACATGACCAGTCTCATTACTGAAATATAACCTCCCCACGACCCCTTCAAAGACTATATTTACATGACCAGTCTCATTACTGAAATATCACCTCCCCACGACCCCTTCAGACTATATTTACATGACCAGTCTCATTACTGAAATATAACCTCCCCACGGCCCCTTCAAATACTATATTTACATGACCAGTCTCATTACTGAAATATAACCTCCCCACGACCCCTTCAAAGACTATATTTACATGACCAGTCTCATTACTGAAATATAACCTCCCCACGACCCCTTCAAAGACTATATTTACATGACCAGTCTCATTACTGAAATATCACCTCCCCACGACCCCTTCAGACTATATTTACATGACCAGTCTCATTACTGAAATATAACCTCCCCACGACCCCTTCAAAGACTATATTTACATGACCAGTCTCATTACTGAAATATCACCTCCCCACGGCCCCTTCAAAGACTATATTTACATGGCCAGTCTCATTACTGAAATATCACCTCCCCACGACCCCTTCAAAGACTATATTTACATGGCCAGTCTCATTACTGAAATATCCCCACGACCCCTTCAGACTATATTTACATGACCAGTCTCATTACTGAAATATAACCTCCCCACGACCCCTTCAAAGACTATATTTACATGACCAGTCTCATTACTGAAATATAACCTCACCACGACCCCTTCAAAGACTATATTTACATGGCCAGTCTCATTACTGAAATATCACCTCACCACGACCCCTTCAAAGACTATATTTACATGACCAGTCTCATTACTGAAATATAACCTCCCCACGACCCCTTCAAAGACTATATTTACATGGCCAGTCTCATTACTGAAATATCCCCACGACCCCTTCAAAGACTATATTTACATGACCAGTCTCATTACTGAAATATAACCTCCCCACGACCCCTTCAAAGACTATATTTACATGACCAGTCTCATTACTGAAATATCACCTCCCCACGACCCCTTCAAAGACTATATTTACATGACCAGTCTCATTACTGAAATATCCCCACGACCCCTTCAGACTATATTTACATGACCAGTCTCATTACTGAAATATAACCTCCCCACGACCCCTTCAAAGACTATATTTACATGACCAGTCTCATTACTGAAATATAACCTCACCACGACCCCTTCAAAGACTATATTTACATGACCAGTCTCATTACTGAAATATCCCCACGACCCCTTCAAAGACTATATTTACATGACCAGTCTCATTACTGAAATATAACCTCCCCACGACCCCTTCAAAGACTATATTTACATGACCAGTCTCATTACTGAAATATAACCTCCCCACGACCCCTTCAGACTATATTTACATGGCCAGTCTCATTACTGAAATATAACCTCCCCACGACCCCTTCAAAGACTATATTTACATGACCAGTCTCATTACTGAAATATCCCCACGACCCCTTCAAAGACTATATTTACATGACCAGTCTCATTACTGAAATATAACCTCCCCACGACCCCTTCAAAGACTATATTTACATGACCAGTCTCATTACTGAAATATCACCTCCCCACGACCCCTTCAAAGACTATATTTACATGACCAGTCTCATTACTGAAATATCCCCACGACCCCTTCAAAGACTATATTTACATGACCAGTCTCATTACTGAAATATCACCTCCCCACGACCCCTTCAAAGACTATATTTACATGACCAGTCTCATTACTGAAATATAACCTCCCCACGACCCCTTCAAAGACTATATTTACATGACCAGTCTCATTACTGAAATATAACCTCCCCACGACCCCTTCAAAGACTATATTTACATGACCAGTCTCATTACTGAAATATCACCTCCCCACGACCCCTTCAAAGACTATATTTACATGACCAGTCTCATTACTGAAATATCCCCACGACCCCTTCAAAGACTATATTTACATGACCAGTCTCATTACTGAAATATCACCTCCCCACAACCCTTTCAAAGACTATATTTACATGACCAGTCTCATTACTGAAATATAACCTCACCACGACCCCTTCAAAGACTATATTTACATGACCAGTCTCATTACTGAAATATCACCTCCCCACGACCCCTTCAAAGACTATATTTACATGACCAGTCTCATTACTGAAATATCACCTCCCCACAACCCTTTCAAAGACTATATTTACATGACCAGTCTCATTACTGAAATATAACCTCACCACGACCCCTTCAAAGACTATATTTACATGACCAGTCTCATTAACCTTCCAGCATAAACTCAAATAACAAAAGATAATAGGGCCCCAAATGGCACCCTATTCCCCTATATAGTGCACTACTTTAGACCAGGGTCTATAGGGTAGTAGTGCACTACTTTAGACCAGGGTCTATAGGGTAGTAGTGCACTACTTTAGACCAGGGCCTATAGGGTAGTAGTGCACTACTTTAGACCAGGGTTTATAGGGTAGTAGTGCACTACTTTAGACCAGGGTCTATAGGGTAGTAGTGCACTACTTTAGACCAGGGTCTATAGGGTAGTAGTGCACTACTTTAGACCAGGCCTATAGGGTAGTAGTGCACTACTTTAGACCAGGGTCTATAGGGTAGTAGTGCACTACTTTAGACCAGGCCCTATAGGGTAGTAGTGCACTACTTTAGACCAGGGCCTATAGGGTAGTAGTGCACTACTTTAGACCAGGGTCTATAGGGTAGTAGTGCACTACTTTAGACCAGGGCTTATATGGTAGTAGTATACACCCAACAGTACTTCACATACCTCCAGCCATACTTTAGTCTGTGTTCCTTCCTGTCTGATCCTGTTCCAATTCCTTTGCAGGCTCCTTAAATCCAGCGGAGACCAATGAGTATTTTCCTGGCGTACGTTCCTGTCGCTAACATCTTCGGGTTTGCGTTCCAAACGGCCCTCTATTCCATTCTCCTAAGGGATCCTGGTCAAGAGAAGTGCACTACCTAGGGAAGAGGGTTCCATTTAGGACGCACCCCTAACCTTTCTCCTCGGGAAGGCACTTAAGCAACCGAGGTAGAGTTTACTGAGCAGTAAAAAGCTCTTCCCATTTAGAAGACTGATCAAACATTGACTAACTGAATTATTTTCTGAATAAAAGCACGATTCACTGGTTTTATTAACCATGCTGGGGTATGCAGGGGTTTAGCAAAGAAATACATCATGTATATACAATATATATATATATATATATATATATATATACAGTGGGGAGAACAAGTATTTGATACACTGCCGATTTTGCAGGTTTTCTTTTGCAGACTTTCAGCTCCCTCCAAAGATTTTCAGGTCTGGAGACTGGCTAGGCCACTCCAGGACCTTGAGATGATTCTTACGGAGCCACTCCTTAGTTTCCCTGGCTGTGTGTTTCAGGTTATTGTCATGCTGGAAGACCCAGCCACGACCCATCTTCAATGCTCTTACTGAGGGAAGGAGGTTGTTGGCCAAGATCTCGCGATACAGGGCCCCATCCATCCTCCCCTCAATACGGTGCAGTCGTCCTGTTCCCTCCAAACACAGCGAGTGGAGTTTAGACCAAAAAACCCTTTTCTCATCAGACCACATGACCTTCTCCCATTCCTCCTCTGGATCATCCAGATGGTCATTGGCAAACTTCAGACGGGCCTGGACATGCGCTGGCTTGAGCAGGGAGACCTTGCATGCGCTGCAGGATTTTAATCCATGACGGCGTAGTGTGTTACTAATGGTTTTCTTTGAGAATGTGGTCCCAGCTCTCTTCAGGTCATTGACCAGGTCCTGCCGTGTAGTTCTGGGCTGATCCCTCACCTTCCTCATGATCATTGATGCCCCACAGGTGAGATCTTGCATGGAGCCCCAGACCGAGGGTGATTGACCGTCATCTTGAACTTCTTCCATTTTCTAATAATTGCGCCAACAGTTGTTGCCTTCTCACCAAGCTGCTTGCCTATTGTCCTGTAGCCCATCCCAGCCTTGTGCAGGTCTTCAATTTTATCCCTGATGTCCTTACACAGCTCGATGGTCTTGGCCATTGTGGAGAGGTTGGAGTCTGTTTGATTGAGTGTGTGGACAGGTGTATTTTATACAGGTAACGGGTTCAAACAGGTGCAGTTAATACAGGTAATGAGTGGAGAACAGGAGGGCTTCTTAAAGAAAAACTAACAGGTCTGTGAGAGCCGGACTTCTTACTGGTTGGTAGGTGATCAAATACTGATGTCATGCAATAAAATGCAAATGAATTACTTAAAAATCATACAATACCTAAAAATATATCCATCTATACATATATATATATATAAAATATATCCATCTATACAGATATATATATATAAAATATATCCATCAATACCGATATGATCTATATATATAAAATATATCCATCTATACATATATATAAGTATAAAATATATCCATCTATACATATATATAAGTATAAAATATATCCATCTATACATATATATAAGTATAAAATATATCCATATATACATATAAAATATATCCATTTATACATATATGATCTATATATATAAAATATATCCTCATAATAGACGAGTAGAGCTGTCCTTGTCCTGATATTGGACTAGTAGAGCTGGCCTTGTCCTGATATTGGACCAGTAGAGCTGTCCTTGTCCTGATATTGGACCAGTAGAGCTGTCCTCGTCCTGATATTGGACTAGTAGACCTGGCCTTGTCCTGATATTGGACTAGTAGAGCTGTTCATTGTGATAAAGCATCCTATTTAAAAAATTAAAAAAAAGTTTATATACATTAAATCATAAACATACAGACGCCGGACAGTTTACTAGGTACATCCGTCTAGCAGAGGGTTGGACCTCCAGAACAGCCTGAATTCATTGAGGCATGGAAACGTTGCTCAGTTGGTATCAAGGGACGTAACGTGTGCCAGGAAAACATTCCCCCACACCAGTACACCCCCTCCACCAGCCTGTACCGTTGACACCAGGCAGGATGGGGGCCATGGACTCATGCGATTTAGGCCAAATCCTGACTCTGTCATCAGCATGACGTAACAGGAACCGGGATTCGTTGGACCAGGCGATGTTTCTCCACTCCTCATTGGTCCAGTGTTGGTGATCGAAGTGCCCATTGGAGCCGCCGCTTCCTGTTTTTATCTGATAGGAGTTGGAACCCGCTGTGGTCGTCTGCTGCAATAGCCAATCGGTGACCGAGGACCGACGAGTTGTGCGTTCCGAGATGCCGTTCTGCACGCCGCTGTTCTGTTATTTGTCCCCGTTTGTGGCCCGCCTGTTCTTGCCGATTCTCCTTTCGACTTCTGTCATCGACCAGCTGCCGTTGACTGGATGTATTTCGTTCGTCGCATCGTTCTCTGTAAACCCTAGACACTGTTGTACACGAACAGCCCAGGAGGCCGGACGTTTCTGAGATACTGGAACCGACGCACCAACAATCATACCACACTCGAAGTCGCTACGATCGCTCGTTTTCGCCCCCATTCAAATGAATATTCAATGGAACAGTAACTGAATGCCTTGATGCCTATCTGCCTGCTTTATATAGGAAGACACGGCCACGTGACTCACTGTCTGTAGGAGCGAACCATTTTCGTGAACCATTTTTTTTGTGTACCTAATAAACTGGCCACTGAGTGTATGTCGGGGCAACGGGTCACCACTGAAAATAAGTCTTCCATTTGAGAAGTTTCGTTTTCCTTGTTTGTGTTTTTTTAAGCCTAATATTGGATTTGGAGATTAAGCTCTTTAGACTTTTTCATTGTGTTCTCTCTACTCTAATGCTTGACTGTGGTCGATGGAAATGGTTTGACAGACACAGAATGGAATGAATTACGACTGTAAGAGGACCGGTAATGTCCACGCTGGGAAAGTTCACGTCCTTTCTGAGTTCTACAGAGCTTTAATTAAAGGGATTGTAGTTTTAGTGACCAACATGTTCTGTAAAGATCCCTTTAAATGACCTGGGATCAGTATTACCCTCTAGGAGTTTTTAATCCATATTAAATGATCTGGGATCAGTGTTTCCTCTAGGAGTTTTTAATCCCCATTAAATGATCTGGGATCAGTGTTACCCTCTAGGAGTTTTAAATCCTCATTAAATGATCTGGGATCAGTGTTTCCCTCTAGGAGTTTTTAATCCCCATTAAATTACCTGGGATCAGTGTTACCCTCTAGGAGTTTTTAATCCCCATTAAATGATCTGGGATCAGTGTTACCCTCTAGGAGTTTTAAATCCCTATTAAATGATCTGGGATCAGGTTTTCCCCTATGAGTTTTTAGATCCCCATTAAATGATCTGGGATCAGTATTACCCCTAGGAGTTTTTTTGAGTTTTTATTCCCTATTACATTATCAAAGCTGGGATCAGTGTTTCCCCTAGGAGTTTTTTCAGCGGTGAGAGGGAGGGTTGCATTGCTACTAGCGTTAGCACAATAACATATTTGCTTTTCCCATAGACTTCAAGTCATTAAGCCAACGACTATCTATTTAAAAGCGTGTCTAGGCAGAAATGTGAATATAGAAAATAATGACATCATATTTTTTTGCCGCCGTGGCAACAGTTTAGTAGCGGTGGGCCACCGCTGCTCAATGAATATAGGGGAAACACTGCTGGGATGAAAGCATTGGAGTGGGATGAAAGCATTGGAAAAAGTGAAACATCGCGGCGGCATGAGGCAAGCGTCTCTCTGTCCTACAAAGAACAGAAGAGATGATTTACATCTGGCAGCTAAATGACCAGGAAAAGTAGCTTCAACATCAGCAGATCAGCAGATCATCTCTGAAAGGAAGAGATGATTTACATCTGACAGCTAAATGACCAGGAAAAGTAGCTTCAACATCAGCAGATCAGCAGATCATCTCTGAAAGGAAGAGATGATGACATCTGACAGCTAAATGACAAGGAAAAGTAGCTTCAACATCAGCAGATCAGCAGATCATCTCTGAACGGGAAGAGATGATTTACATCTGGCAGCTAAATGACCAGGAAAAGTAGCTTCAACATCAGCAGGTCAGCAGATCATCTCTGAAATAGAAGAGATGATTTACATCTGGCAGCTAAATGACCAGGAAAAGTAGCTTCAACATCAGCAGATCATCTCTGAACGGGAAGAGACGATGACATCTGACAGCTTGTCCTTCTTATCGTTGAGTCTCCACCAATCAACAAGCCCTATCTAAGAGCAAGGAGGCTTCCAAAGTGTAATGGAGAAGAGGGTGCCATTTGGGTCACAGACCAATATCTTCTAATCTGGTAGGACTGTAACAAGAACGCTTTCTCCTTCTAGGCCCGTATTTACAAAGTGACTCCAATAGTAGGAATGCTGATCTAGGATCAGTTTTGCATTAGAGAGAGAACCTGATCCTAAATCAGCACTCTGAAACTCTGTGTGAATATGGGCCGTGATGTGCCTCTCTGCTTAGATCTAGGATCAGTTTTACATTAGAGAGAGAACCTGATCCTAAATCAGCACTCTGAAACTCTGTGTTAATATGGGCCCTGGTGTGCCTCTCTGCTTAGATCTAGGATCAGTTTTACATTAGAGAGAGAACCTGATCCTAAATCAGCACTCTGAAACTGTGTGAATATGGGCCCTGGTGTGCCTCTCTGCTTAGATCTAGGATCAGTTTTACATTAAAGAGAGAACCTGATCCTAAATCAGCACTCTGAAACTCTGTGTGAATATGGGCCCTGGTGTGCCTCTCTGCTTAGATATAGGATCAGTTTTACATTAGAGAGAGAACCTGATCCTAAATCAGCACTCTGAAACTCTGTGTGAATATGGGCCCCGATGTGCCTCTCTGCTTAGGGTTCTGCATCATTTAGGCTACACTGCCTGTCCGTCTCCACTTTGTGGAACATACAAACTTTCTAGTAATTGATGAGTACAGATATACAACATCCTAGATTGGTACCTAGAGCAGAGACTCTGAGTACAGATATACGACATCCTAGATTGGTAACTAGAGCAGAGACTCTGAGTACAGATATACAACATCCTGGATTGGTAACTAGAGCAGAGACTCTGAGTACAGATATACAACATCCTGGATTGGTACCTACATCAGAGACTCTGAGTACAGATATACAACATCCTAGATTGGTAACTACAGCAGAGACTCTGAGTACAGATACCAATCTAGGATGTTGTATAACTAGAGCAGAGACTCTGAGTACAGATATACAACATCCTAGATTGGTTCCTACAGCAGAGACTCTGAGTACAGATATACAACATCCTGGATTGGTACCTACAGCAGAGACTCTGAGTACAGATATACAACATCCTAGATTGGTAACTACAGCAGAGACTCTGAGTACAGATATACAACATCCTAGATTGGTAACTACAGCAGAGACTCTGAGTACAGATATACAACATCCTAGATTGGTACCTACAGCAGAGACTCTGAGTACAGATATACAACATCCTGGATTGGTACCTACAGCAGAGACTCTGAGTACAGATATACAACATCCTAGATTGGTACCTACAGCAGAGACTGAGGACAGATATACAACATCCTAGATTGGTACCTACAGCAGAGACTGAGGACAGATATACAACATCCTGGATTGGTAACTACAGCAGAGACTCTGAGTACAGATATACAACATCCTGGATTGGTAACTAGAGCAGAGACTCTGAGTACAGATATACAACATCCTGGATTGGTAACTAGAGCAGAGACTCTGAGTACAGATATACAACATCATAGATTGGTAACTAGAGCAGAGACTCTGAGTACAGATATACAACATCCTAGATTGGTAACTAGAGCAGAGACTCTGAGTACAGTTATACAACATCCTGGATTGGTACCTACAGCAGAGACTCTGAGTACAGATATAAAACATCCTAGATTGGTAACTACAGCAGAGACTGAGGACAGATATACAACATCCTGGATTGGTAACTACAGCAGAGACTCTGAGTACAGATATACAACATCCTGGATTGGTAACTAGAGCAGAGACTCTGAGTACAGATATACAACATCCTAGATTGGTACCTACAGCAGAGACTCTGAGTACAGGTGCTTAGTGGCCTGTCATTCTGACTTCTCATAAAGTTTATTTCAACTTTTATTTAAATGATGATGATGAAGATATTTTTCCTGGTCATTTAGATCCAGGTCGTTTAGATCCAGGTCATTTAGATCCAGGTCATTTAGATCCAGGTCATTTAGATCCATGTCATTTAGATCCAGGTAATTTAGATCCATGTCATTTAGATCCAGGTCATTTAGATCCATGTCATTTAGATCCAGGTCATTTAGATCCAGGTAATTTAGATCCAGGTAATTTAGATCCAGGTCATTTAGATCCGTGTCATTTAGATCCTGGTCATTTAGATACCGGTCATTTAGATCCAGGTCATTTAGATCCAGGTCATTTAGACACAGGTCATGTAGATCCAGGTCATTTTGATCCAGGTCATTTAGATCCCTGTCATTTAGATCCAGGTCATTTAGATCCCTGTCATTTTGATCCAGGTCATTTAGATCCATGTCATTTAGATCCAGGTCATTTAGATCCATGTCATTTTGATCCAGGTCATTTAGATCCCTGTCATTTAGATCCAGGTCATTTAGATCCAGGTCATTTAGATCCCTGTCATTTAGATTCAGGTCATTTAGATCCAGGTCATTTAGATCCAGGTCATTTAGATCCCTGTCATTTAGATTCAGGTCATTTAGATCCAGGTCATTTAGATCCAGGTCATTTAGATCCAGGTCATTTAGATCCAGGTCATTTAGATCCCTGTCATTTAGATCCAGGTCATTTAGATCCAGGTCATTTAGATTCAGGTCATTTAGATTCAGGTCATTTAGATCCCTGTCATTTAGATTCAGGTCATTTAGATCCAGGTCATTTAGATCCTGGTCATTTAGATCCTGGTCATTTAGATCCCTGTCATTTAGATTCAGGTCATTTAGATCCCTGTCATTTAGATCCATGTCATTTAGATCCCTGTCATTTAGATCCCTGTCATTTAGATTCAGGTCATTTAGATCCCTGTCATTTAGATCCCTGTCATTTAGATCCAGGTCATTTAGATCCAGGTCATTTAGATCCAGGTCATTTAGATCCAGGTCATTTAGATCCCTGTCATTTAGATTCAGGTCATTTAGATCCAGGTCATTTAGACACAGGTCATGTAGATCCAGGTCATTTTGATCCAGGTCATTTAGATCCATGTCATTTAGATTCAGGTCATTTAGATCCTGGTCATTTAGATCCATGTCATTTAGATTCAGGTCATTTAGATCCAGGTCATTTAGATCCATGTCATTTAGATCCAGGTCATTTAGATCCAGGTCAATTAGATCCAGGTCATTTAGATTCAGGTCATTTAGATCCTGGTCATTTAGAATCAGGTCATTTAGATCCAGGTCATTTAGATCCAGGTCATTTAGATCCTGGTCATTTAGATCCTGGTCATTTAGATCCAGGTCATTTAGATCCAGGTCATTTAGATCCAGGTCATTTAGATCCAGGTCATTTAGATCCAGGTCATTTAGATCCCTGTCATTTAGATCCAGGTCATTTAGATCCAGGTCATTTAGATTCAGGTCATTTAGATTCAGGTCATTTAGATCCCTGTCATTTAGATTCAGGTCATTTAGATCCAGGTCATTTAGATCCTGGTCATTTAGATCCTGGTCATTTAGATCCCTGTCATTTAGATTCAGGTCATTTAGATCCAGGTCATTTAGATCCATGTCATTTAGATCCCTGTCATTTAGATCCCTGTCATTTAGATTCAGGTCATTTAGATCCCTGTCATTTAGATCCCTGTCATTTAGATCCAGGTCATTTAGATCCAGGTCATTTAGATCCAGGTCATTTAGATCCAGGTCATTTAGATCCCTGTCATTTAGATTCAGGTCATTTAGATCCAGGTCATTTAGACACAGGTCATGTAGATCCAGGTCATTTTGATCCAGGTCATTTAGATCCAGGTCATTTAGATCCTGGTCATTTAGATCCATGTCATTTAGATTCAGGTCATTTAGATCCAGGTCATTTAGATCCATGTCATTTAGATCCAGGTCATTTAGATCCAGGTCAATTAGATCCAGGTCATTTAGATTCAGGTCATTTAGATCCTGGTCATTTAGAATCAGGTCATTTAGATCCAGGTCATTTAGATCCAGGTCATTTAGATCCTGGTCATTTAGATCCTGGTCATTTAGATCCAGGTAATTTAGATCCAGGTCATTTAGATCCAGGTCATTTAGATCCATGTCATTTAGATCCAGGTCATTTAGATCCAGGTCATTTAGATCCAGGTCATTTAGATCCAGGTCATTTAGATCCAGGTCATTTAGATCCAGGTCATTTAGATCCTGGTCATTTAGATCCTGGTCATTTAGATCCTGGTCATTTAGATCCTGGTCATTTAGATCCATGTCATTTAGATCCAGGTCATTTAGATCCAGGTCATTTAGATCCTGGTCATTTAGATCCTGGTCATTTAGATCCAGGTCATTTAGATCCACGTCATTTAGATCCAGTTCATTTAGTAAAGGAAGGGAAGTTAGAGAGGAGGAGATGGAGGGGGTGGAGGAGATGGAGAGATGGAGTAATGGAGGAGATGGAGAGATGGAGGAGATGGAGTAATGGAGAAGATGAAGGAGGAGATGGAGAGATGGAGTAATGGAGGAGATGGAGAGATGGAGGAGATGGAAAGATGGAGGAGATGGAAAGATGGAGGAGATGGAAAGATGGAGGAGATGAAGAGATGGAGGCGATGGAGAGATGAGGAGATGGAGGGATGGAGGAGATGGAGAGATAGAGAGATAGAGAGATGAGGAAATGGAGGAGATGGAGAGATTGAGGAGATGGAGAGATTGAGGAGATGGAGGAGATCTAGAGATGGAGAGATGGAGGAGATGGGGAGATGGAGAAGATGGAGAAGATGGAGAGATGAGGAGATGAGGAGATGGAGAGATGGAGGAGATGGAGAGATTGAGGAGATGGAGAGATGGAGAAGATGGAGAGATGGAGGAGATGGAGAGATTGAGGAGATGGAGAGATGAGGAGGTGAGGAGATGGAGAGATGGAGGAGATGGAGAGATGAGGAGGTGAGGAGATGGAGAGATGAGGAGATGAAGGAGATGGGGAGATGGAGAGATGGGGAGATTGAGGAGATGGAGATATGGAGATATGGAGATGGAAAGATGGGATGAGATGGAGAGATTGAGGAGATGGAGATATGCAGAAATGGAGGAGATGGAGAGATGGAGATATGGAGGAGATGGAGAGATGGAGGAGATGGAGAGATGGAGGAGATGGAGAGATTGAGGAGATGGAGAGATGGGAGGAGATGGAGAGATGGGAGGAGATGGAGAGATTGAGGAGATGGAAAGATGGGAGGAGATGGAGAGATTGAGGAGATGGAGATATGCAGAAATGGAGGAGATGGAGAGATGGAGAAGATGCAGAAGATGATGAGATGAGTAGGGGATGAGAGAAAGAGGGGATGAGAGGAGGATAGTTGAAGAGAACGAGGAGGATAGCTGAAGGAGGAGGCTGTGATGCTCTGAGAAGTGAGCTCTTCATCTGAGGACATACAGTACAACACAGGGGCATGTTGATAGCCTGGTTAATGAGGACATACAGTACAACACAGGGGCATGTTAATAGCCTGGTTAATGAGGACATACAGTACAACACAGGGGCATGATGATAGCCTGGTTAATGAGGGAACATACAGTACAACACAGGGGCATGATGATAGCCTGGTTAATGAGGGAACATACAGTACAACACAGGGGCATGTTGATAGCCTGGTTAATGAGGGAACATACAGTACACCACAGGGGCATGTTAATAGCCTGGTTATTAAACCTGACAGCACGGAGCAGTTCTAGGCTCCAGGCTAGCAGCATATGTGTGTCTGAGGACGTAGACTGCAGTTTCCATGCCTACCGGTGTGTGGAGGAGTGTCGTTGGGGTTATCGTCTCACCGACGACCTCTCTCATTCCCTACGTATGGAAGAATGTTACATTTTGGCATGTTGCTCAAGGGGAAATACAGAAAACATGCCTCATCCCACAACATGAACCCGTGATTAACCAGATGCTCAAGCATTCAAACGGGGGAATTTCCCCTAAACCACGATGACATGTCTGAGGATGTAGACTCGTTTCCATTGAGGCAGGTTTGTAGCGTACACAGAGTGTATAAGGTCGTTATCACTGATAATCAGTACAAACTTTGTCTCTATGTGTGTCTACAGCCCAGATGTCTCTGAGGAGTTTCCATCAGGGACAGACTGGTCTGGTACCAACAGAGTTTCCATCAGGGACGGACTGGTCTGGTACCAACAGAGTTTCCATTGGTGACGGACTGGTCTGGTACCAGCAGAGTTTCCATCGGGGACAGACTGGTCTGGTACCAACAGAGTTTTCATCAGGGACGGACTGGTCTGGTACCAACAGAGTTTCCACTGGTGACGGACTGGTCTGGTACCAGCAGAGTTTTCATCAGGGACAGACTGGTCTGGTACCAGCAGAGTTTCCATTGGTGACGAACTGGTCTGGTACCAGCAGAGTTTCCATTGGTGACGGACTGGTCTGGTACTAGCAGAGTTTCCATTGGTGACAGACTGGCCTGGTACCAACTGAGTTTCCATTGGTGACGGACTGGTCTGGTACCAGCAGAGTTTCTATTGGTGACGGACTGGTCAGGTACTAGCAGAGTTTCCATTGGTGACAGACTGGCCTGGTACCAACAGAGTTTCCATCAGGGACAGACTGGTCTGGTACCAGCAGAGTTTCCATCGGGACAGACTGGTCTGGTACCAGCAGAGTTTCAATCGGGGACAGACTGGTCTGGTACCAGCAGCGTTTCCATCAGGGACAGACTGGCCTGGTACCAGCAGAGTTTCCATTGGGGACAGACTGGTCTGGTACCAGCAGAGTTTCCATCAGAGACAGACTGGTCTGGTACCAGCAGCGTTTCCATCAAGGACAGACTGGTCTGGTACCAGCAGAGTTTCCATTGGTGACAGACTGGTCTGGTACCGGCAGAGATTCCATCAGGGACAGACTGGTCTGGTACCAGCAGAGATTCCATCGGTGACAGACTGGTCTGGTTCGAGCAGAGTTTCCATCGGGGACAGACTGGTCAGGTACCAGCAGAGTTTCCAGAGTTTCCTAATTAAGACAGCCCTAACTGGGCTAAAGATGGCCAGTCCGCCCAGGAGCTCCTAGGCCTGTCACCAACAGGACCCCCTAGGCCTGTCACCACCAGGCCAGTCACAACCAGGACCCCCTAGGCCTGTCACCACCAGGCCAGTCACCACCAGTTCCCCCTAGGCCTGTCACCACCAGGACCTCCTAGGCCAGTCACCACCAGGACCCCCTAGGCCAGTCACCACCAGTTCCCCCTAGGCCTGTCACCAACCGGACCTACTAGGCCAGTCACCACCAGGACCCCCTAGGCCAGTCACCACCAGGACCCCCTAGGCCAGTCACCACCAGGACCCCCTAGGCCTGTCAACACCAGGACCTCTTAGGCCTGTCACCACCAGGCCAGTCACCACCAGGACCCCCTAGGCCTGTCAACACCAGGACCCCCTAGGCCTGTCACCACCAGGCCAGTCACCACCAGGACCCCCTGGGCTTGTCACCACCAGGCCAGTCACCACCAGGAACCCATGGGCCAGTCACCACCAGGACCCCCTAGGCCAGTCACCACCAGTTCCCCCTAGGCCAGTCACCACCAGTTCCCCCTAGGCCAGTCACCACCAGGAACCCCTGGGCCTGTCACTACCAGGAACCCCTGGGCCTGTCACCACCAGGAACCCCTGGGCCTGTCACCACCAGGAACCCTTGGGCCTGTCACCACCAGGCCAGTCACCACCAGGACCCCCTAGGCCTGTCACACCAGGCCAGTCACCACCAGGAACCCTTGGGCCTGTCACCACCAGCACCCCCTAGGCCAGTCACCACCAGTTCCCCCTAGGACTGTAACCACCAGGACCTCCTAGGCCAGTCACCACCAGGACCCCCAAGGCCAGTCACCACCAGGACCCCCTAGGCCTGTAACCACCAGGACCCCTAAGCCAGTCACCACCAGGCCTGTCACCACCAGGACTCCCTAGGCCTGTCACCTCCAGGACCCCCTGGGCCAGTCACCACCAGGACACCCTAGGCCAGTCACCACCAGGACCCCCTAGGCTTGTCACCACCAGGCCAGTCACCACCAGGAACCCATGGGCCAGTCACCACCAGGACCCCCTAGGCCAGTCACCACCAGTTCCCCCTAGGCCAGTCACCACCAGTTCACCCCTAGGCCAGTCACCACCAGGAACCCCTGGGCCTGTCACCACCAGGCCAGGCACCACCAGGAACCCATGGGCCTGTCACCACCAGCACCCCCTAGGCCAGTCACCACCAGTTCCCCCTAGGCCTGTCACCACCAGGACCTCCTAGGCCAGTCACCACCAGGACCCCCTAGGCCAGTCACCACCAGGACCCCCTAGGCCTGTCACCACCAGTTCCTAGGCCTGTCACCACCAGGACCCCCTAGGCCTGTAACCACCAGGACCCCTAGGCCAGTCACCACCAGGCCTGTCACCACCAGGACTCCCTAGGCCTGTCACCTCCAGGACCCCCTGGGCCAGTCACCACCAGGACACCCTAGGCCAGTCACCACCAGGACCCCCTAGGCCTGTCACCTCCAGGACCCCCTGGGCCAGTCACCACCAGGACAACCTAGGCCAGTCACCACCAGGCCAGTCACCACCAGGACCCCCTAGGCTTGTCACCACCAGGCCAGTCACCACCAGGAACCCATGGGCCAGTCACCACCAGGACCCCCTAGGCCAGTCACCACCAGTTCCCCCTAGGCCAGTCACCACCAGTTCACCCCTAGGCCAGTCACCACCAGGAACCCCTGGGCCTGTCACCACCAGGCCAGGCACTACCAGGAACCCATGGGCCTGTCACCACCAGGACAGTCACCACCAGGACCCCCTAGGCCTGTCACCACCAGGCCAGTCACCACCAGGAACCCATGGGCCAGTCACCACCAGCACCCCCTAGGCCAGTCACCACCAGTTCCACCTAGGCCTGTCACCAACAGGACCTCCTAGGCCAGTGACCACCAGGACCCCCTAGGCCAGTCACCAACAGGACCCCCTAGGCCTGTCACCACCAGGCCAGTCACAACCAGGACCCCCTAGGCCTGTCACCACCAGGCCAGTCACCACCAGTTCCCCCTAGGCCTGTCACCACCAGGACCTCCTAGGCCAGTCACCACCAGGACCCCCTAGGCCAGTCACCACCAGGACCCCCTAGGCCAGTAACCACCAGGACCCCCTAGGCCTGTCAACACCAGGACCTCCTAGGCCTGTAACCACCAAGCCAGTCACCTCCAGGACCCCCTGGGCCAGTCACCACCAGGACCCCCTAGGCCAGTCATCACCAGGACCTCCTAGGCCAGTCACCACCAGGACCCCCTAGGCCGGTCACCACCAGGCCAGTCACCACCAGGACCCCTAGGTCTGTCACCAACAGGCCAGTCACCACCAGGAACCCATGGCCTGTCACCACCAGGCCAGGCACCACCAGCACCCCCTAGGCCAGTCACCACCAGGACCCCTAGGCCAGTCACCACCAGGACCCCCTAGGCCAGTCACCACCAGTTCCCCCTAGGCCAGTCACCACCAGTTCCCCGTAGGCCAGTCACCACCAGGACCCCCTAGGTCTGTCACCACCAGGCCAGTCACCACCAGGACTACCTAGGCCAGTCACCATCAGTTCCCCCTAGGCCAGTTACCACCAGGACCCCCTAGGCCAGTCACCACCAGGACCCCCTAGGCCTGTCACCACCAGGCCAGTCACCACCAGGAACCCATGGGCCTGTCACCACCAGGACCCCCTAGGCCAGTCACCACCATGACCCCCTAGGCCAGTCACCACCAGGACCCCCTAGGCCTGTCACCACCAGGACCCCCTAGGCCTGTCACCACCAGGCCAGTCACCACGAAGGAACCCATGGGCCTGTCACCACCAGGACCCCCTAGGCCTCTCACAACCAGGACCCCCTTGGCCAGTCACCACCAGGACCCCCTAGGCCTGTCAACACCAGGACCTCCTAGGCCTGTCACCACCAGGACCCCCTAGGCCTGTCACCACCAGGACCCCTAGGCCAGTCACCACCAGGCCAGTCACCACCAGGAACCTATGGGCCAGTCACCACCAGCACCCCCTAGGCCAGTCACCACCAGTTCCCCCTAGGCCTGTCACCACCAGGACCTCCTAGGCCAGTCACCACCAGGACCCCCTAGGCCAGTCACCACCAGGACCCCCTAGGCCTGTCACCACCAGTTCCTAGGCCTGTCACCACCAGGACCCCCTAAGCCTGTAACCACCAGGACCCCTAGGCCAGTCACCACCAGGCCTGTCACCACCAGGACTCCCTAGGCCTGTCACCTCCAGGACCCCCTAGGCCAGTCACCACCAGGACCCCCTAGGTCTGTCACCACCAGGCCAGTCACCACCAGGACTACCTAGGCCAGTCACCATCAGTTCCCCCTAGGCCAGTTACCACCAGGACCCCCTAGGCCAGTCACCAACAGGACCCCCTAGGCCTGTCACCACCAGGACCCCCTAGGCCTGTCACCACCAGGCCAGTCACCACCAGGAACCCATGGGCCTGTCACCACCAGGACCCCCTAGGCCAGTCACCACCAGGACCCCCTAGGCCAGTCACCACCAGGACCCCCTAGGCCTGTCACCACCAGGACCCCCTAGGCCTGTCACCACCAGGCCAGTCACCACGAAGGAACCCATGGGCCTGTCACCACCAGGACCCCCTAGGCCTCTCACAACCAGGACCCCCTTGGCCAGTCACCACCAGGACCCCCTAGGCCTGTCAACACCAGGACCTCCTAGGCCTGTCACCACCAGGACCCCCTAGGCCTGTCACCACCAGGACCCCTAGGCCAGTCACCACCAGTTCCCCTAGGCCTGTCAGCACCAGGACCCCCTAGGCGTGTAACCACCAGGACCTCCTAGGCCTGTCACCACCAGGAACCCATGGGCCTGTCACCACCAGGACCCCCTAGGTCTGTCACCACAAGGCCAGTCAACACCAGGTCTAACCTAGGCCAGTCACCATCAGTTCCCCCTAGGCCAGTCAGCACCAGTTCCCCCTAGGCCTGTCACAACCAGGACCCCCCCCTAGGCCAGTCACCACCAGGACCCCCTAGAACTGTAACCACCAGGACCCCCTAGGCCTGTCACCACCAGGAACCCATGGGCCTGTCACCACCAGGACCCCCTAGGTCTGTCACCACAAGGCCAGTCAACACCAGGTCTAACCTAGGCCAGTCACCATCAGTTCCCCCTAGGCCAGTCAGCACCAGTTCCCCCTAGGCCTGTCACAACCAGGACCCCCCCTAGGCCAGTCACCACCAGGACCCCCTAGAACTGTCACCACCAGGACCCCCTAGGCCTGTCACCACCAGGAACCCATGGGCCTGTCACCACCAGGACCCCCTAGGTCTGTCACCACAAGGCCAGTCAACACCAGGTCTAACCTAGGCCAGTCACCATCAGTTCCCCCTAGGCCAGTCAGCACCAGTTCCCCCTAGGCCTGTCACAACCAGGACCCCCTTGGCCAGTCACCACCAGGAACCCCTAGGCCTGTCAACACCAGGACCTCCTAGGCCTGTCACCACCAGGACCCCTAGGCCAGTCATCACCAGTTCCCCTAGGCCTGTCACCACCAGGACCCCCAAGGCCTGTCACCACCAGGCCAGTCACCACCAGGAACCCATGGGCCTGTCACCACCAGGCCAGGCATCACCAGGACCCCCAAGGTCTGTCACCACCAGGACCCCCTAGGCCAGTCACCACCAGTTCCCCCTAGGCCTGTCACCACCAGGACCTCCTAGGCCAGTCACCACCAGGACCCCCTAGGCCAGTCACCACCAGGACCCCCTAGGCCTGTCACCACCAGTTCCTAGGCCTGTCACCAACAGGACCCCCTAGGCCTGTAACCACCAGGACCCCTAGGCCAGTCACCACCAGGCCTGTCACCACCAGGACTCCCTAGGCCTGTCACCTCCAGGACCCCCTGGGCCAGTCACCACCAGGACACCCTAGGCCAGTCACCACCAGGACCCCCTAGGCCAGTCACCACCAGGACCCCCTAGGCCTGTCAACACCAGGACCTCCTAGGCCTGTCACCACCAAGCCAGTCACCTCCAGGACCCCCTGGGCCAGTCACCACCAGGACCCCCTAGGCCAGTCATCACCAGGACCTCCTAGGCCAGTCACCACCAGGACCCCCTAGGCCAGTCACCACCAGGCCAGTCACCACCAGGACCCCTAGGTCTGTCACCAACAGGCCAGTCACCACCAGGAACACATGGCCTGTCACCACCAGGCCAGGCACCACCAGCACCCCCTAGGTCAGTCACCACCAAGACCCCTAGGCCAGTCACCACCAGGACCCCTAGGCCAGTCACCACCAGTTCCCCCTAGGCCAGTCACCACCAGTTCCCCGTAGGCCAGTCACCACCAGGACCCCCTAGGTCTGTCACCACCAGGCCAGTCACCACCAGGACTACCTAGGCCAGTCACCATCAGTTCCCCCTAGGCCAGTTACCACCAGGACCCCCTAGGCCTGTCACCACCAGGACCCCCTAGGCCTGTCACCACCAGGCCAGTCACCACCAGGAACCCATGGTCCTGTCACCACCAGGACCCCCTAGGCCAGTCACCACCAGGACCCCCTAGGCCAGTCACCACCAGGACCCCCTAGTTCTGTCACCACCAGGACCCCCTAGGCCTGTCACCACCAGGCCAGTCACCACGAAGGAACCCATGGGCCTGTCACCACCAGGACACCCTAGGCCTCTCACAACCAGGACCCCCTTGGCCAGTCACCACCAGGACCCCCTAGGCCTGTCAACACCAGGACCTCCTAGGCCTGTCACCACCAGGACCCCCTAGGCCTGTCACCACCAGGACCCCTAGGCCAGTCACCACCAGTTCCCCTAGGCCTGTCACCACCAGGACCCCCTAGGCCTGTAACCACCAGGACCTCCTAGTCCTGTCACCACCAGGAACCCATGGGCCTGTCACCACCAGGAACCCCTAGGTCTGTCACCACAAGGCCAGTCAACACCAGGTCTAACCTAGGCCAGTCACCATCAGTTCCCCCTAGGCCAGTCAGCACCAGTTCCCCCTAGGCCTGTCACAACCAGGACCCCCCCCCTAGGCCAGTCACCACCAGGACCCCCTAGAACTGTCACCACCAGGACCCCCTAGGCCTGTCACCACCAGGAACCCATGGGCCTGTCACCACCAGGACCCCCTAGGTCTGTAACCACCAGGACCTCCTAGGCCAGTCACCACCAGTTCCCCTAGGCCTGTCACCACCAGGACCCCCTAGGCCTGTAACCACCAGGACCTCCTAGGCCTGTCACCACCAGGAACCCATGGGCCTGTCACCACCAGGACCCCCTAGGTCTGTCACCACAAGGCCAGTCAACACCAGGTCTAA
>NW_028322102.1:2930000-2935000 GCF_057628025.1 Oncorhynchus mykiss
CCTGTCTCTACACAGCAGGTTACTGCTACCAACGCTCCATCTGTGGTCTCTACACAGCAGGTTACTGCTACCAACGCTCCATCCGTGGTACCCCTGTCTCTACACAGCAGGCTACTGCTACCTGCTACCAACGCTCCATCCGTGGTACCCCTGTCTCTACACAGCAGGCTACTGCTACCTGCTACCAACGCTCCATCCGTGGTACCCCTGTCTCTACACAGCAGGCTACTGTTACCTGCTACCAACGCTCCATCCGTGGTACCCCTGTCTCTACACAGCAGGCTACTGCTACCTGCTACCAACTCTCCATCTGTGGTACCCCTGTCTCTACACAGCAGGTTACTGCTACCAACGCTCCATCCGTGGTACCCCTGTCTCTACACAGCAGGCTACTGCTACCTGCTACCAACTCTCCATCTGTGGTACCCCTGTCTCTACTCAGCAGGTTACTGCTACCAATGCTCCATCTGTGGTACCCCTGTCTCTACACAGCAGGTTACTGCTACCAACGCTCCATCCGTGGTACCCCTGTCTCTACACAGCAGGCTACTGCTACCTGCTACCAACGCTCCATCCGTGGTACCCCTGTCTCTACACAGCAGGTTACTGCTACCAACGCTCCATCCGTGGTACCCCTGTCTCTCCACAGCAGGTTACTGCTACCAACACTCCATCCGTGGTACCTCTGTCTCTACACAGCAGGCTACTGCTACCTGCTACCAACGCTCCATCCGTGGTACCCCTGTCTCTACACAGCAGGCTACTGCTACCTGCTACCAACTCTCCATCCGTGGTACCTCTGTCTCTACACAGCAGGTTACTGCTACCAACGCTCCATCCGTGGTACCCCTGTCTCTACACAGCAGGCTACTGCTACCTGCTACCAACTCTCCATCCGTGGTACCCCTGTCTCTACACAGCAGGCTACTGCTACCCGCTACCAACTCTCCATCCGTGGTACCCCTGTCTCTACACAGCAGGCTACTGCTACCTGCTACCAACTCTCCATCCGTGGTACCCCTGTCTCTACACAGCAGGCTACTGCTACCTGCTACCAACTCTCCATCCGTGGTACCTCTGTCTCTACACAGCAGGCTACTGCTACCCGCTACCAACTCTCCATCTGTGGTACCCCTGTCTCTACACAGCAGACTACTGCTACCTGCTACCAACGCTCTATCCGTGGTACCCCTGTCTCTACACAGCAGGCTACTGCTACCTGCTACCAACGCTCCATCCGTGGTACCCCTGTCTCTACTCAGCAGGTTACTGCTACCAACGCTCCATCCGTGGTACCCCTGTCTCTACTCAGCAGGTTACTGCTACCAACGCTCCATCCGTGGTCTCTACACAGCAGGCTACTGCTACCAACGCTCCATCCGTGGTACCCCTTTCTCTACACAGCAGGTTACTGCTACCAACGCTCCATCCGTGGTACCCCTGTCTCTACTCAGCAGGTTACTGCTACCAACGCTCCATCCGTGGTACCTCTGTCTCTACTCAGCAGGTTACTGCTACCAACGCTCCATCCGTGGTCTCTACACAGCAGGCAGAAGCCGAAGCCTTTTAAAAACATCATATACACCGCAGGTTTTAAATTCCCTGCATGCAAGAAAGTTCCTCCCGTATCAGGGTGATCAAATTAAGATCCTGCATCTGTATAGTCATCACAAATTTAAAAAGCATGGAGTTCTCCAACCGTCAAGCCTTCAAAAAGCTCATGTTGAATGTTAGTCTACAAAAATGAATTGCTGTTAATAATCTATACTGATCAAATTGTTTTAAGAAATTAATATATTTCAACGGACTCCTGATGCGAGAAGCAAGCAAGCAGCTGTTCATTTCTGTTTCCCCTCACCCCCTCCTCTCCTGGTGCCCTTCCCCAGGAACCCCCCCCCACCTCTCCCGTCTAGCGAGGCAACAACTTGGAAAATCACTGCGAGAGAAGAGAGAGCCCCTCTATGATTCGGAAAGGTCGTTCACTCCGATCCAGCCCGGAAGAGAAGACACTGCACGCGTTGTCACAACACAAAAGACGCACATATTCGAAAGAAGGTCACTGAAGTTCTAGCCATGGCGTGGACTGTCAAAAGATGAACATGAAATCAGAAGGACTATTGAATATCAGTTGTTGTCGAAACCGATATGGAATTATATCCGCGGATCGCTAGAACACTCGCCGACTCGTGTTGAAAGCTGCCGACTTCAAGAGGACTTCATGGTATGTTACATTTCAACCTTATCCTATGTCATCATGTTTTTGGTTCTTGTATATTTATGTTTTATTCAGTCGGGTTAGAAAGGCAGAGGATGGTGAATCAGGCTACCTCCTACATGTGGGTTGCTGGAAGTTAAATGTCCTTTGTTTGAAAACATGATAACCTATAGCCTTCAATATGATGAATATAGTCTATTTTTGGACCCAATATTAAAATAAAATATTTTTTTTGCACCGAAATATTTATTAGAACGTGTGTGCTGTTACCGGTCATTCATTAAAACCGAAGCCCGGTCAGAATAACGGACCCGTTTCAGCGAAGCGGTGCCTGGGGCTGTTCGTGCTGGATGAATGAGTTACTATGCCTCTTTGCGAACTCAAGAGTTGTCTGGTTTAGTTTTCTCAGAATTCCACCGACCGCGGGTATACAGAAACGCTCTCGGCTAGAGAAGTGATCCGGTTTATCACGTGGCCGTTCTATGGCAGTTTTGTGTATGATTTGACATTCTACGCGCATCATCGCAGCCGTGGTTCTCGTAGACGTCGGGAGAATCATCTTTATCTCTACCCGCACTTGTGTCCTCAATTTAACGTTTTTCTTGTTGTTGTTGTTGTTGTTTATTGTCGGTGTTCTGACATCTCAACATTAGTTTGACACAGTAGCCTTGTTTTTGCTCCATCCCTCGCTGTTAGACAGGGAAAGCATTGTTTATCATTCAACAAAGCTAAAAACAAAAATGATTTCTACATGACAAGAGCTGGCCAATAGGAACCAGGTCAGGCTGCTGAACGTTCTCCTCTCGTTCTCCTTACCTGAAGCAATGCATGGAGTCCTTCACGCACGTTGCATTACAGCCCATTACTAACAGCCCGTTATGGGGTCATTAATTAGTCATTCACATGACGCAAAGGATATTGATTATTCGATATCTAGAGGGGGTTGCAGTTGGTATTCTCTTTGATGTTTCCCAGTTATGTTTTCAGCCCATCCCATCCTCTTTGTTGATTAGCTATGCCTGCCTCTAGATGAGCAGTGACGGGATTGGTGGAGCGTGGAAGGGGTTTAGCCTCAGAAATACATATTTTGGATCAGTTGTACTTGGTTTTAACACTCATGTGTTTGTGGTGAAATCTGGTCCTAGATCTGGGTACTTGGTTTTAACCCTCATGTGTTTGTGGTGAAATCTGGTCCTAGATCTGGGTACTTGGTTTTAACCCTCATGTGTTTGTGGTGAAATCTGGTCCTAGACTGTGTACTTGTTTTTAAGTGTGAGTGAAAGCTCTGTCTAATATATCTGATCTGTCTAACAGATCTGTTGAATATATCTGATCTGACAACTCTGTCTGATATATCTGATACCTCTGTCTAATATATCTGATCTGATATGACAACTCTGTCTGATATATCCGATCTGATACCTCTGTCTAATATATCTGATCTGATATGACAACTCTGTCTAATATATCTGATCTGATATGACAACTCTGTCTAATATATCTGATCTGATACCTCTGTCTAATATATCTGATCTGATATGACAACTCTGTCTAATATATCCGATCTGCCTGACAACTCTGTCTAATATATCTGATCTGATATGACAACTCTGTCTAATATATCTGATCTGACAGCTCTGTCTAATATATCTGATCTGTCTAATATATCTGATCTGACAACTCTGTCTAATATATCTGATCTGACAGCTCTGTCTAATATATCTGATCTGATATGACAACTCTGTCTAATATATCTGATCTGATACCTCTGTCTAATATATCTGATCTGATATGACAACTCTGTCTAATATATCTGATCTGATACCTCTGTCTAATATATCTGATCTGATATGACAAGTCTGTCTAATATATCTGATCTGATACCTCTGTCTAATATATCTGATCTGATATGACAACTCTGTCTAATATATCTGATCTGATACCTCTGTCTAATATATCTGATCTGATATGACAACTGTCTAATATATCTGATCTGACAGCTCTGTCTAATATATCTGCTCTGTCTAATATATCTGATCTGACAGCTCTGTCTAATATATCTGATCTGACAGCTCTGTCTAATATATCTGATCTGACAACTCTGTCTAATATATCTGATCTGTCTACTAGACCTGAGCCGGCACTGTTCCTAGGCCGTCATTGAAAATAAGAATTTGTTCTTAACTGACTTGCCTGGTTAAATAAATCTGCCTACTATAGAATGGTGCCTGCTGCCACATGTTATGATTAGGAACAGCTCTAAATGAATGGTGCCTGCTACCACATGTTATGAATAGGAACAGCTCTAAATGAAGGGTGCCTGCTGCCACATGTTATGATTAGGAACGGCTCTAAATGAAGGGTGCCTGCTGCCACATGTTATGATTAGGAACGGCTCTAAATGAATGGTGCCTGATGTTATGAATAGGAACAGCTCTAAATGAAGGGTGCCTGATGTTATGAATAGGAACAGCTCTAAATGAAGGGTGCCTGCTGCCACATGTTATGATTAGGAACGGCTCTAAATGAATGGTGCCTGATGTTATGATTAGGAACAGCTCTAAATGAAGGGGGCCTGCTACCACATGTTATGATTAGGAACAGCTCTAAATGAATGGTGCCTGCTACCACATGTTATGATTAGGAACGGCTCTAAATGAATGGTGCCTGATGTTATGAATAGGAACAGCTCTAAATGAAGGGTGCCTGCTACCACATGTTATGATTAGGAACAGCTCTAAATGAATGGTGCCTGCTGCCACATGTTATGAATAGGAACAGCTCT